>NC_069499.1:1341068012-1341305155 GCF_027579735.1 Bombina bombina
GATCAAACTTGTATTACTCAGTGCTGATGAAATTTCACATCATAGTTAGAGATGGTATTTAACTCCAGTTAGCAAGCCTTTGTTGGAGCAAGAAGATGAATACAAAATGCAAGTACTTAAATGTTTTATTTCACCAATAAAATGCACTAAGGTTCTTTAGAACACAAAAAAAGATTAATGTTTAATAAGCCCAAAATATTTATCTATCTATCTAAAATGTTCAGATTTTTAAGTGCATATATCCCAAGAACAGTAAATTAAAAATGCATGAATTTTGCCATTTATTTTGATTTGTCAGTGACTATCCTAAAAATAGATTGAATCAGTGCTTTATTTTCTGTGATCAATATGAGGCCTAATTTTTAAGATTTTCAACCTCTGAACAATCTTTCCAGCAGTTTTGTTTGAAATTTAGCAAGTTAATAGATCTTTGAGGCCTTGTGGAAAAAGCAAATTAATGTGCCCCGCATTTTTAGAATTGTTGATAGTATTCCAAAAAGAATGGCTCATTTGAGAATTGGTACATTTAGTTTCCCTGTTTTAAGCTAGTTTCTCTGTTCAAGTATAGAGTCTCAGCACTAAGAGAGATTTGAAATAGTTTGCTTCATAAGGGTTGAAAAGTTTTAAACGTATATTATATTTAACTGTTTTATTTAAGCTTTCATTTTAATTGATTCCTATTTTGTTTTTGTTTTTTCTCCTACCTTCTTCTTGTGTGTATGACTAATTAAGGGGAGGGATTATTTTCACCTGTGTGGGTCATTGCTTGTTTGATGCTTGCTACCTTCAGTTTCTCTGTTTTAAGTATAGAGTTTGAGCACTGAGGCCTGATGTTCAAAACATCGACGGACCGTCGGGAGACTGCTTCGCTGACCTTGTCAGCATTGCAGCCTAATGATCTGTCAGAATATTAAAAATAAGGGGCGTGTCCGATCAATGCCGGCAATCGGTGATGTCTCCCATAGAAGTCAATGGGAGCGTGACGTCACCGCAAACATTAACAACATTGCCGCTCGTCTGCATTTTACTGTGAAAGGGGGCCCTATTCGAAGTGTGCTTACACGGTGCAGACAGTGCGCTCACTGAAACTAAAATTAATTTCAGTGTAGGACTAGGTACACTTCAAATATTACCATGTTGACATAAGTTTATTTAAACCTACACTAACTAGCTCAGACGATGTCGTCTCGATAGCTGACAAGACAAACATGGCCGCTACCCTCTTCGCAACCTGCACTTCGCTGCTTTGAACATATAAATCTTGTGTGAATGTGTCCAAAGAACAGTGCAGGCTTCTCGCTAACTCCCCCTAAATGCCTATATCTATGTCACTCCTAACCTTCACTCCCCCTGCTCCACCTCGCCACCTCCTACCGAGCGCCTACACCTATGTCACAGCTAACCTACACTCCGTGAAAGTGATTGAGGAGCACAGGTGAGAATGAGTTGCAACAAAAAGGTTTATTTGAAACGGCTTACAATGTTACAACGCAAATGAGTGAAACAGAAAACAAACAGTGTGAGGGGAGAAAAACATGCTCCCCGGGGCTAATACATGACAAACAGAATCTACTGTTAGAAAGCAGACTACAAAAAAGACAGGTATACGCGTTTCAGCAGAATGCCTTACTCATTACCTGGTTAAAAGTAAATGTGTGTGCTCTTTAAAAAGACTAGTAGGCTGCTTCCTATTGGTTACTAGGGACCCACCCCCTTGTTGCTAGGTGTAAACAACAAACCAATTACGAAGTTCTGTAGATACACAGAAAATCACTACCAGTGTTAACATTGAAACTCCTAAAGTATTATATGATAATCTGAAGAACAAACCAACTAACAAACTTATCATTACTGCATAAATTAAATAAAGGGGCACCAATTTATCCAAGTTATTTCAACTATCTGGGTAAGGGTGACCTAATGCAGGAAAATACAGATGAGGGTTTGTAATCTAACTATGTCATGTGTTTCATGGGTAATATGCAGTTCATCATTTTTTCTCTTTGATTTAAAGTGGAACTTCTGCTTCCATACACTCTGAAACATAATACAGAAAATTATATGAGAATAGTTATTCAAGACATTATACAGATTATCATTTGAATTCTAAATTCTAAATATTTTGAATGCACAGACGGTAAACAACACTAATTAGTCCTAGATAATGTTCCTGGAAGGGAAGGTAAAATTTAGGTTATTCCAGTGTGAACAAGTATCCACTAGCAAAATAATGGTATTGCATCAATAGCAATTGTTGTCTAGATAACCTTGCTAATGGAGGTTTACCGGGAACAGGGGCCAAGAGGATGGTGAGAATACGTGGGCAGTAAGCTATAGTTCCACTTACGTAAAGCTAACCCGAGATGTTGCTTACTCGGTTTTGGATGAAGAGGCATAGAGAGGTGAGCAGGACCTCGGGCTGGGAGAGAAATAAGTAACAACAGGGGAGAATAAATTCTCACCAAAAGTTTATTAGGTCATATTCAGAATTGAGACCTTCAGGAACTCTTGTCCTGAGTTTGAAAATCCAAAATACTTCTCTCTCCCCCAGCCTTCGGTCCCTATCTTGTCCCCTCTTCAGTGGGGGGACCTTTTCTATGACGGTCCAAGAGAAGTTAGAGGTATCTTTAGCATGTATACCTGCAAAATGTTGTACCAGAGGGGTGGATAATACTCCCGCCCTAATATCTGCTAAGTGTTCTTTTATTCGGACCCTGACTTCCCTGGTCGTGAGACCCACATATTGAAGTGAACAATTCCTACAGCTAATGAGATATATCACATAGGTGGATCTACAATTTAGACATGTGTCTATTTCAAAAGCTTGGCCAGTTGTTAGTGAATTGAACTGATTTCCTGTTGTCACTTTCTCGCATGCCACGCAAGTTCGATGGTGGCAGCGGAAAGTGCCCTTACAGCTCAACCATGATGACACATTTTGGCCTTGTGTTTTCAATCTAGTAGGTGCTATTAGGTTGCCTATGGCAGTTTTGTTTGAAATTTAGCAAGTTAATAGATCTTTGAGGCCTTGTGGAAAAAGCAAATTAATGTGCCCCGCATTTTTAGAATTGTTGATAGTATTCCAAAAAGAATGGCTCATTTGAGAATTGGTACATTTAGTTTCCCTGTTTTAAGCTAGTTTCTCTGTTCAAGTATAGAGTCTCAGCACTAAGAGAGATTTGAAATAGTTTGCTTCATAAGGGTTGAAAAGTTTTAAACGTATATTATATTTAACTGTTTTATTTAAGCTTTCATTTTAATTGATTCCTATTTTGTTTTTGTTTTTTCTCCTACCTTCTTCTTGTGTGTATGACTAATTAAGGGGAGGGATTATTTTCACCTGTGTGGGTCATTGCTTGTTTGATGCTTGCTACCTTCAGTTTCTCTGTTTTAAGTATAGAGTTTGAGCACTGAGGCCTGATGTTCAAAACATCGACGGACCGTCGGGAGACTGCTTCGCTGACCTTGTCAGCATTGCAGCCTAATGATCTGTCAGAATATTAAAAATAAGGGGCGTGTCCGATCAATGCCGGCAATCGGTGATGTCTCCCATAGAAGTCAATGGGAGCGTGACGTCACCGCAAACATTAACAACATTGCCGCTCGTCTGCATTTTACTGTGAAAGGGGGCCCTATTCGAAGTGTGCTTACACGGTGCAGACAGTGCGCTCACTGAAACTAAAATTAATTTCAGTGTAGGACTAGGTACACTTCAAATATTACCATGTTGACATAAGTTTATTTAAACCTACACTAACTAGCTCAGACGATGTCGTCTCGATAGCTGACAAGACAAACATGGCCGCTACCCTCTTCGCAACCTGCACTTCGCTGCTTTGAACATATAAATCTTGTGTGAATGTGTCCAAAGAACAGTGCAGGCTTCTCGCTAACTCCCCCTAAATGCCTATATCTATGTCACTCCTAACCTTCACTCCCCCTGCTCCACCTCGCTACCTCCTACCGAGCGCCTACACCTATGTCACAGCTAACCTACACTCCCCCTGCACCGCCCAGCTAACTTCCCCTGACCACCTACACCTATGTCACGCCTAACCTACACACCCCCAGAATGTCCAGTTAAGTTCCTAATACTGCCTACACTGACATCATGTTTAATCTACACTCCCCTGGAATGCCCATCAACTGGCTACTGTCAAAAAACAATTACTATAATAAACTATACTATATCTAACTAATAAACCTCCTTATTATAAATATTAAGCTATGTAGCTAAAGTTGTCATCAATGTTTAAATAATGTGTCACAGAGATGCGCTAAATTACTGGCGACTGAACCGGCAAAACATCATCGGCCTATCCGGGCTCCTAGACCCGGACTTGAATTGAGCCCCGGTCTGAAAAGGGATGTCGATCGAGTAGGGTGCAAGGGATCAAGTCAGTCTTTTAGAATGTTGTCAGCAATTTGATGGGGATACCACTTGTTTGGGGTTGCTATCGTCTGGTAGGAATGGGGGACTCTTTAAATCCGGTAGATATTTATAAGTGTAGTTTTAGTTTGCTTTGGTTTAGGGGTATTAGGATGAACGGTTAGGCATGGCAGTTATATTCTAGGAATCCTTTATTGTACATTACCAATTATGGTTGGCGATGCTGGGTGTTGTCTAAGCCAGCATCGCCGACCAATATATAGTAAATGCCTCTCGCTGATGCGGCTTTGTTGGGAGCTTAGACTATTCCGACAAGGTTGTTCAACATAACGGCACATCCCTTTAAATATTTTGCCGCCTCGTAGCACTTTTGATCATCAGGGCTTAAAGGGACAGTCAAGTCCAAAAAAAACTTTCATGATTTAAATAGGGCATGTAATTTTAAACAACTTCCCAATTTACTTTTAGCACCAATTTTGCTTTGTTCTCTTGGTATTCTTAGTTGAAAGCTAAACCTAGGAGGTTCATATGCTAATTTCTTAGACCTCGAAGTCTGCCTCTGATCTGAATGCATTTTGACCACTAGAGGGAATTAGTTCATGGGTTTCATATAGATAACATTGAGCTCATGCAGGTGAAGTGACCTAGGAGTGAGCACTAATTGGCTTAAATGCAAGTCTGTCAAAAGAACTGAAAAAAGGGGGCAGTCAGCAGAAGCTTAGATACAAGTTAATTACAGAAGTAAAATGTGTATTATTATAACTTTGTTGGTTATGCAAAACTGGGGAATGGGTAATAAAGGGATTATCTTTCTTTTTAAACAACAAAAATGCTGGTGTTGACTGTCCCTTTAAGGGAGTTCGAGCAACTAAAGGGTTAGAGTAACCAAGGGTGCATAGAAATCTATTATCTTTATATTTGAAGTTAAACTTTTAAGTAAGTATATGTGAGAATCTCATTCAGTGTGCAGCTTGCCATACGTTTGTCTCAGTGGAGCAGCCACTTCAGGGATCATATGTCTGTGGCAAGTGTGAGCATATTGTCTCCTTAGAAACTTGTATTAGTGTTCTGGAGGAACGAAATGCAACACTGCGTGATATTCAGACACTTGAAAGGGAAATGGATATGTCTGCGCAGATTGTTCATGGTTCTATCAGTGGGAATAGAGGAGATTCAGATGGGGTATTCAGGGAAGTAGCTGGGTCACAGTGAGAAGGGGAAGTATGAGTAAGCGGAAGAGACAGGCCAGTTCTATGCTGCTACACCTCAATAAAGTTGCCAGATTGAGTGAAGATGTTGGGGATATTGGTTCAGGGGTGGCAATGTCAGAGAGTGCTGTTCTGTCTAACAATCCAGTAACAGAAAAGGGGCATACAAATCTGGGCCCGAGACAGATGTTGGTTGAAGGAGACTCTATTGTTAGAAGTGTGATGGAGTAATTTGTCACCCAGATCCCTAGCACAGTTTTATGTCTTCCAGGGGCTCATGTTAGGCATATTGTGGAGCAAATTAATACATTGTTAGTGAGATCGGGTTCTGATCCTGCAGCCATGGTGCATATTGGCCCTAATGTCAGAGTCTGCGGCAGATGGAGCATCCAAAAAATTACTTTCGGGAGTTAGGTAGAAATCTTAAAGCAAGGACCTCCAAGGTAGTATTTTCTAAGATATTACCAGTGCCATGTTCTAACCATGTAAGGCAGACACGGCACTTAATTCCTGATTAAACACATGGTGTAAAAATGAGGGGTTCGACTTTTTAGAGCACTTGGCTGACTTTTCACTTGGGTACAGATTGATCAGTAAGGATGGATTGCACCTGAATGATATGAGTGCAAGTGTGTTGGGGGAAAGGATGGTAGCTCATTTAGAGAATCCATGAAACTAGGGAAGGGGGGTTCAGGGGGCAGTTAACTTAGAGGGTTATACTTTATTAAAGAGGGAGAGGGGTAATAAAAGGGGAGGAGGAATTAACATGTATATTAAACCTGACCGTAAACCTACAGGGCTAGATTCTAACTCTGCTATAAGTAAGCTTTTTGCGTGCATCAGGTAGCGCTCGTATTACAAGTTAAAAGTAAACGGTTTGTTGCCTGTACGCTATCCCGATGCACATAAAAAATCAAAAGTATTCCCCTATAGAAGTCAATGGAGCAAAAAAAAAAGTGGAAAAAAAACCTACTTGGATGCAAACCAGATCGCATATCTATATTACTATTTAAAAATACATAGAACATATTCTCTTATGTGAAGGGCATTGGAATGTGAAATTATTACATTACATACTCCGTATAACACTTTATTAAATATGAATATTGCATAAATATGTTTTTGCATGTTTTCATCTACTTGACTACAAAGGGCTCCAATGCACTTCTATATACGTCTATATGTGTATATATATATATATATATATATATATATATATATATATATACAGGGAGTGCAGAATTATTAGGCAAATGAGTATTTTGACCACATCATCCTCTTTATGCATGTTGTCTTACTCCAAGCTGTATAGGCTCGAAAGCCTACTACCAATTAACCCCTTAAGGACACAGCCATTTTTCAATTTCTTTCCCTTAAGGACCAGGGCTATTTTTACATTTCTGCGGTGTTTGTGTTTAGCTGTAATTTTCCTCTTACTCATTTACTGTACCCACACATATTATATACCGTTTTTCTCGCCATTAAATGGACTTTCTAAAGATACCATTATTTTCATCATATCTTATAATTTACTATAAAAAAATTTATAAAATATGAGGAAAAAATGGAAAAAAACACACTTTTTCTAACTTTGACCCCCAAAATCTGTTACACATCTACAACCACCAAAAAACACCCATGCTAAATAGTTTCTAAATTTTGTCCTGAGTTTAGAAATACCCAATATTTACATGTTCTTTGCGTTTTTCGCAAGTTATAGGGCAATAAGTACAAGTAGCACTTTGCTATTTCCAAACCACTTTTTTTCAAAATTAGCGCTAGTTACATTGGGACACTGATATTTTTCAGGAATCCCTGAATATCCCTTGACATGTATATATATTTTTTTAGAAGACATCCCAAAGTAATGATCTAGGCCCATTTTGGTATATTTCATGCCACCATTTCACCGCCAAATGAGATCAAATAAAGAAAAAATTCACTTTTTCATAATTTTTTTTCACAAACTTTAGGTTTCTCACTGAAATTATTTGCAAACAACTTGTGCAATTATGGCATAAATGGTTGTAAACGCTTCTCTGGGATCCCCTTTGTTCATAAATAGCAGACATATATGGCTTTGGCATTGCTTTTTGGTAATTAGAAGGCCGCTAAATGCCTCTGCGCACCACACATGTATTATGCCCAGCAGTGAAGGGGTTAATTAGGGAGCATGTAGGGAGCTTCTAGGGTTAATTTTAGCTTTAGTGTAGTGTAGTAGACAACCCCAAGTATTGATCTAGGCCCATCTTGGTATATTTCATGCCACCATGTCACCGCCAAATGCGATCAAATAAAAAAAAATGTTAAATTTTTTTACAATTTTAGGTTTCTCACTGAAATTATTTACAAACAACTTGTGCAATTATGACATAAATGGTTGTAAATGCTTCTCTGGGATCCCCTTTGTTCAGAAATAGCAGACATATATGGCTTTTGTGTTGCTTTTTGGTAATTAGAAGGCTGCTAAATGCTGCTGCGCATCACACGTGTATTATGCCCAGCAGTGCAGGGGTTAATTAGATAGCTTGTAGGGAGCTTGCAGGGTTAATTTTAGCTTTAGTGTAGAGATCAGCCTCCCACCTGAAAGATCCCACCCCCTGATCCCTCCCAAACATCTCTCTTCCCTCCCCCACCCCACAATTGTCCCCGCCATCTTAAGTACTGGCAGAGTTTCTGCCAGTACTAAAATAAAAGGCTTTTTTTTTTTTTTTATGAATTTTTTTTTAAAAAAAAATATATGTTTAGCTGTGATGGACCCCCCCCTTAGCCCCTAACCTCTCTGATCCCCCCCAAACAGCTCTATAACACTTGCCCACATCCTATTTGCTGCCATCTTGGGTACTGGCAGCTGTCTGCCAGTACCCAATTTGCCTCCAAAAAATGTTTATTTTTATTTTTTTTCATGTAATTAAATGTTTTCTGTAGTGTAGCTGCCCCCCCTAATACCCTCCTCCCTCTCCCCCTCCCAGATCCTTTTGAAAATTATTTCCCCCCCTCCCTCTCCCTCTCTCCCCCCCTCCCTCTCCCTCTCTCCCATTCATAAATTCATTGGTGGCAGTGGCTGTTACGCGATCGCGCGCACATATGCGCGCGCACGCGCGCTCCCTGCAGGCCCCCGCACGCTCCCGGCACCCGGCGTGCACATTGCACATTCAGGAACCGGATGCCGGGTAGCGATGGGCCGCCCACCCGCCTCCCTGAAGCTGCTCCCACCCACCAACGATCGGGCCCATCGCAACCGGTGCAGAGAGGGCCACAGAGTGGCTCTCTCTGCATCGGTTTGGGAAAAAAGGTATTGCAGTGATGCCTCAATGTTGAGGCATCACAGCAATACCTTGAAAGCGGCTGGAAGCGATCAGGATCGCTTCCAGCCGCTTTAAACCCTGATGTCGTACAGGGTACGTCGCTGGTCTTTAAAGACCAGGTTGTGTGCGACGTACCCTGTACGACATGTGTCGTTAAGGGGTTAAGCATATTAGGTGATGTGCATCTCTGTAATGAGAAGGGGTGTGGTCTAATGACATCAACACCCTATATCAGGTGTGCATAATTATTAGGCAACTTCCTTTCCTTTGGCAAAATGGGTCAAAAGAAGGACTTGACAGGCTCAGAAAAGTCAAAAATAGTGAGATATCTTGCAGAGGGATGCAGCACTCTTAAAATTGCAAAGCTTCTGAAGCGTGATCATCGAACAATCAAGCGTTTCATTCAAAATAGTCAACAGGGTCGCAAGAAGCGTGTGGAAAAACCAAGGCGCAAAATAACTGCCCATGAACTGAGAAAAGTCAAGCGTGCAGCTGCCAAGATGCCACTTGCCACCAGTTTGGCCATATTTCAGAGCTGCAACATCACTGGAGTGCCCAAAAGCACAAGGTGTGCAATACTCAGAGACATGGCCAAGGTAAGAAAGGCTGAAAGACGACCACCACTGAACAAGACACACAAGCTGAAACGTCAAGACTGGGCCAAGAAATATCTCAAGACTGATTTTTCTAAGGTTTTATGGACTGATGAAATGAGAGTGAGTCTTGATGGGCCAGATGGATGGGCCCGTGGCTGGATTGGTAAAGGGCAGAGAGCTCCAGTCCGACTCAGACGCCAGCAAGGTGGAGGTGGAGTACTGGTTTGGGCTGGTATCATCAAAGATGAGCTTGTGGGGCCTTTTCGGGTTGAGGATGGAGTCAAGCTCAACTCCCAGTCCTACTGCCAGTTTCTGGAAGACACCTTCTTCAAGCAGTGGTACAGGAAGAAGTCTGCATCCTTCAAGAAAAACATGATTTTCATGCAGGACAATGCTCCATCACACGCGTCCAAGTACTCCACAGCGTGGCTGGCAAGAAAGGGTATAAAAGAAGAAAATCTAATGACATAGCCTCCTTGTTCACCTGATCTGAACCCCATTGAGAACCTGTGGTCCATCATCAAATGTGAGATATACAAGGAGGGAAACAGTACACCTCTCTGAACAGTGTCTGGGAGGCTGTGGTTGCTGCTGCACGCAATGTTGATGGTGAACAGATCAAAACACTGACAGAATCCATGGATGGCAGGCTTTTGAGTGTCCTTGCAAAGAAAGGTGGCTATATTGGTCACTGATTTGTTTTTGTTTTGTTTTTGAATGTCAGAAATGTATATTTGTGAATGTTGAGATGTTATATTGGTTTCACTGGTAAAAATAAATAATTGAAATGGGTATATATTTGTTTTTTGTTAAGTTGCCTAATAATTATGCACAGTAATAGTCACCTGCACACACAGATATCCCCCTAAAATAGCTATAAACTAAAAACAAACTAAAAACTACTTCCAAAAATATTCAGCTTTGATATTAATGAGTTTTTTGGGTTCATTGAGAACATGGTTGTTGTTCAATAATAAAATTAATCCTCAAAAATACAACTTGCCTAATAATTCTGCGCTCCCTGTATATATATATATATATATATATATATATATATATATATATATATATATATATATATATATATATATATATATATATATATATATGTCTATATGTGTGTACATATGTATTTATGTGTTTATATCATGAAAGAAAATTTTTGGGTTTAGTGTTCCTTTAAACACTTTATTACATTTGAATATTGCATAAATATGACTTTTCAAGTTTTTAGCTACTTGACTGCAAAGGGTTCCAATGCACACACACACACACACACACACACACACACACACACACACACACACACACACACACACACACACACATATATAGATATATGCATTTATGTGTTTATATGTGTATATATATTTGTAAATACACATATACAGCTTAGGAAAAAGGGGCAATTTGTCACAAAGTGAATAAGTATAAAAACAGTTCTTTATTTCTTCCATGTGGGATAAAAAAAAGAGAACAACGGTAGGATACAGCAAACCTGGTACCACACATTCACGGGCATAGCACTGATGGGCTTACGAGTTTCAGATACAAATCCGTAGTCACAGCCTACAGTGCTAAACCCCACACTTGTTTAAAAACCTTATCTAAGAACATGATAGGTTAAAATTCAAGCCCGCCCTCATGAATGGAACCAATAGTAAGCTCCAAATTTCCCATGATAATGCAAGTAGTGTAACGTAACAACCTCGTAAGGTACAAAAGCATCTAAATTACTTACTAATATCTGATACAGTTGTAAAATTACACAATTCAACAATGGAAGGACAGGTTAAAGGGACACTGAACCCAATTTTTTTATTTCGTGATTTAGATAGAGCATGAAATTTTAAGCAACTTTCTAATTTACTCCTATTATCAAATTTTCTTCATTCTCTTGGTATCTTTATTTGAAATACAAGAATGTAAGTTTAGATGCTGGTCCATTTTTGTAAACAACCTGGGTTGTCCTTGCTGATTGGTTGATAAATTAATCCACCAATAAAAAAGTGCTGTCCAGAGTACTGTACCAAAAAAAGCTTAGGTGCCTTCTTTTTCAAATAAAGATAGCAAGAGAACAAAGAAAAATTGATAATAGGAGTAAATTAGAAAGTTGCTTAAAATTGCATGCTCTATCTGAATCACGAAAATTTGGGTTCAGTGTCCCTTTAAGGGATTTTTAAAGAAACAGAGACAAATTCCAAAGCATTACACATTATGAATATACAGCGGTCAAAAAGCTATTCATTTTTGAATTGTGTAATTTTACAACTGTATCAGATATTAGTAAGTAATTTAGTTGCTTTTGTACCTTACGAGGTTGTTATGTTACACTACTTGCATTATCATGGGAAATTTGGAGCTTACTATTGGTTCTACTCATGAGGGCAGGTTTGAGTTTTAACCTATCATGTTCTTAGATAAGGTTTTAAAACAAGTGTGGGGTTTTGCACTGCAGGCTGTGACTATGGATTTGTATCCGAAACGTGTAAGACCATCAGTGCTACGCCCGTGAATGTGTGGTACCAGGTTTGCTGTATCCTACCGTTGTTCTCTTTTTTTATCCCACGTGGAAGAAATAAAGAACTGTTTTTATACTTATTCACTTTGTGACGGATTGCCCCTTTTTCCTAAGCTATTTAATTTTCCAGAAAATCCGGACACAATGTCTGTTTGCGTTTGATTGGAGCAGGTGTGTTGTTTACGTATTGGCTGGAGGGTAGGTCACAAGACAGTGACGTAGAGGTAATTGAAGAATGCTGAAGAGCCCGTCGAAGATACCCTGTGAGCTGCAAAGTTTGGAAGTGAGTGAGACGCACTCCCTACTTCAACTACAGCACAAGGTACAGGTCTTTTGGTGTGTTTTGCACTTTGGAAATAAGTGATGACAAGCTTGAAAAAGCTTAATACATATATACACTCATATAAATACATATGTTGACACATATAAACATACTGTATATATATATGCACATACATATACATATTTAGACATGTGTATGTATGTTAAAGGGACAGTCAACCCAAAATTTCAAATAGTTAATTCCTATAAACTTTATAACGATTATTTATTTGAACTATAGCCCAATTTATATGCCTAAAGAATTTCTACGTTTTAGTACTTACTTTTGTTTTGTCTGGATGTTTAAAATGTCCGTCTGCCCCCTCCCATATTTCGTCACCAGTATCTTCATGGTTGTGCAGCTCTAACAGGTCATTTTCGCCGTACACACTCCCGAGTTTTGCGCATGCGCAGTGCACCTCTAACGCTGTAGGGGGAGGTTTGAAATAGGAACTCTAAATCCCTTCTCATTTTCCTGGACAGCGTTAGTTAGTAAAAAAAAACAAAACTCTATATTACAGAAAATAAAAAAAATTACAAGAAGTTAAAACTAATTACACCTAATCTAAGCCCCCTAATAAAATAAAAAAGCCCCCCAAAATAATAAAATTCCCTACCCTAAACTAAATTACAAATAGCCCTTAAAAGGGCCTTTTGCGGGGCATTGCCACAAAGTAATCAGCTCTTTTACCTGTAAAAAAAAGAAATACAACCCCCCCCCAACATTAAAACCCACCACCCACACACCCAACCCTACTCTAAAACCCATCCAAACCCCCCTTAAAAAAAACTAACATTACCCCCTTGAAGATCACCCTACCTTGAGACGTCTTCACCCAGCTGGGCACAAGTCTTCATCCGATCCGGCCAGAAGTCTTCATCGAATCCGGGCAGAAGAGGTCCTCCAAGCGGCAGAAGTCTTCATCCAAGCGGCATCTTCAATCAACCGGAGCGGAGTGGGTCCATCTTCAATCCAGCCGACGCGGAGCCATCCTCTTCTAACGACGTCCTAACACTGAATGAAGGTTCCTTTAAATGACGTCATCCAAGATGGCCTCCCTTGAATTCCGATTGGCTGATAGGATTCTATCAGCCAATCGGAATTAAGGTAGGAAAAATCCGATTAGCTGATGCAATCAGCCAATCGGATTGAAGTTCAATCCAATTGGCTGATCCAATCAGCCAATAGGATTGACCTCGCATTCTATTGGCTGTTCCGATCAGCCAATAGAATGCAAGCTCAATCATATTGGCTGATTGGATCAGCCAATCGGATTGAACTTCAATCCAATTGGCTGATTCAATCAGCCAATCGGATTTTTCCTACCTTAATTCCTATTGGCTGATCTTGGATGATGTCATTTAAAGGAACCTTCATTCAGTGTTAGGACGTCGTTAGAAGAGGATGGCTCTGCGTCGGCTGGATTGAAGATGGACCCGTTCCGCTCCGGTTGATTGAAGATAGAAGATGCCGCTTGGATGAAGACTTCTGCCGGTTGGAGGACCTTTTCTGCCCGGATTTGATGAAGACTTCTGGCCGGATCGGATGAAGACTTGTGCCCGGCTGGGTGAAAACGTCTCAAGGTAGGGTGATCTTCAAGGGGGTAGTGTAAGGTTTTTTTAAGGTGGGTTTGGGTTTGTTTTAGAGTAGGGTTGGGTGTGTGGGTGGTGGGTTTTAATGTTGGGGGGGTTGTATTTCTATTTTTTACAGGTAAAAGAGCTGATTACTTTGGGGCAATGCCCCGCAAAAGGCCCTTTTAAGGGCTATTTGTAATTTAGTTTAGGGTAGGGAATTTTATTATTTTGGGGGGCTTTTTTATTTTATTAGGGGGCTTAGATTAAGTGTAATTAGTTAAAATTTCTTGTATTTTTTTTTTATTTTCTGTAATTTAGAGGGGTTTTTTTGTACTTTAGTTAATTTTAGGTAATTTTATTTAAAGTTAGTTAATTGTAGTTAATTAATTTAATTTATTTAATGATAGTGTAGTGTTAGGTGTAATTGTAACTTAGGTTAGGATTTATTTTACAGGTAATTTTGTATTTATTTTAACTAGGTAGCTATTAAATAGTTAATAACTATTTAATAGCTATTGTACCTAGTTAAAATAAATACAAAGTTGCCTGTAAAATAAAAATAAACCCTAAAATAGCTACAATGTAATTATTAGTTATATTGTAGCTATCTTAGGGTTTATTTTATAGGTAAGTATTTAGTTTTAAATAGGAATAATTTATTTAATTATAGGAATATTTATTTAGATTAATTTAAATAATATTTAAGTTAGGGGGGTGTTAGGGTTAGGGTTAGACTTAGGTTTAGGGGTTAATTGATATAATGTAGGTGGCGGCGGTGTAGGGGGGGCAGATTAGGGGTTAATAAATGTAATGTAGGTGGCGGTGGGCTCCGGGAGCAGCGGTTTAGGGGTTAAACAATTAATTTATTTGCGGCGGGGTCCGGGATCAGCAGGATAGGGGTTAATAACTTTATGTAGGTGGCGGTATAGGGCAGCAGATTAGGGGTTAATAGGTATAATGTAGGTGGCGGCGGGGTTCGGGAGCGGCGGTTTCGGGGTTAATAAATTTATTATAGTTGCGGCGGGGTCCGGGAGCCGAGGTTTAGGGGTTAATACGTATAATGTAGGTGGCGGCGGGGTCGGGGGGCGGTTTAGGGGTTAATAAGTATAAAGTAGGTGGCGGCGGTGTAGGGGGGCAGATTAGGAGTGTTTAGACTCGGGGTACATGTTAGGGTGTTAGGTGCAGAATCTTCCCATAGGAATCAATGGGATATCGGGCAGCAGCAAACATGAGCTCTCGCTGCTGTCAGACTCCCATTGATTGTATCCGCCGCTTTCAGGGCGCCGGATTTAACACCAGGTACGCTGGGCTAGAATAGTGGCGAGCGTACCTGGTGGTTCTTTGATAACTTCCAAAAGTAGTCAGATTGTGCCGAACTTGCGTTCGGAACATCTGTAGTGACGTAACCATCGATCTGTGTCGGACTGAGCCGGACTGTAGGGCTTGATAACTATGGCGAATCAACCTCGCCACAAATACGCTGCGGAATTCCAGCGTATATGCGGTTGATGGCTTGATAATTAGAGGCCATTATATTACTATATATTGTTACTATATATTTACTGTACATATTTTACATTCCTATGTTCTTCACTTACAGTATAATGCCCTTTTTATTGTAAATACATATTTCTATATATATATACAGGTGGCCCTCGGTTTAAGCCAGTTCAATTTGCACCGTTTCAGAATAACAACCTTTTTTTTCAGTCATGTGACTGCTATTGAAAAGCATTGAAAAGCAGTGCACTAATAAAAATAGCCAGTAGGTGGAGCTGTCTGCTTGTGTTGCAGCAAAGTTATGCAAGATTAGATGTTACTTATATCAATTTTTAGAGGGGCCTGGAACCTAACTCCCTCCCTTCCCATTGACTTACATTATAAACTGGGTTTAAATTTACAACAGTTTCGATTTACAACCATTCCTTCTGGAACCTAACCCCGGCGTAAACTGAGGGCTACCTGTATATCTATATATACCTATACCTGTATCTATTCATATAGATATATAGGTATAGATATGTATTTTACATTAACAGTATCAGATATATATAGAAATATATATTTAATAATAAAAAGTAAAGAACATAGGAATGTAAACTATTTAAAAAAAATAATTATGAAACATATTGTAAAATAGATATGTCTAATATTTTTGAATCATTTTGAAACAATATTTTACGGGCATATATATATTTTATACTGTTCATATAAAATACATATATATATATATATACCTACATTCACCGGCCACTTAATTAGGAACAACTAGACAAACTAGTTGTAACTGAGAGTACAACAAAGTTATAAAGAGCGAGTAAATCCACTTTTGTGTATTCACACTTATCCTCTACTGATATCATAAGGTTTCCCAAAAAATAATAAAATCGTTCCCAATCATTCACACATTATAGTTTATTGATTCAACTAAGGAACTCACACTCATACAGTAGCAAAAGCTGTGAATTAAAACCACTTAAACTCTGTGGTTAGCATAATAGCCTTTAAGTCAAAATATCACTATCAAATATCCTCAATCCAGGTAAATTAAAGTTAACTAAGCCCTTACAATCCGAGGGCTGTTTTACTTTTACATATATAATAAAGGATAAGAGGATATATTGTTAATAACTACTTAGTACATGATTTTCACAAGAGTAAGCAAAGTTAAAAACAGACGATAGGAGAGACAAAGCTGCCCCTATCGGACCCCTGACGCGCGTTTCACGAACGCTTCCTCAGAGGGGGTGCGGGCCGCTGCTACTCGGCGTCTTATATTCAGTCTGAATGACCACCACTAACACCGGATTGGATACCGGATTGGGAGTTGTCTCCTTGCGATTGGCTGATTCTCCTGTCAGTCTTGTTATTATCCTACGTAGGAGAAACTCTAAGAAAAGGTGTGTGCTTGATTCGTCACAGAGGCAACACCAATCTACAACGCACTTGTCATACCTATAGTGGGTGTGTAGATTTGAAGTACTGGGATTGGATGATCAGATGGCTAAGTATTATTGTAAACAACGCAGTGAACAGATTGCAGCTCTGTTGGTGTACAGTACTATTGATTAGATTTTGCGATTGTAAAATGTATATCAGAGATTACAATTCTTATTACAGATTGATCAGTTTGTAATTGATAAAATTTATGTAATAAGCATATGAATTATTCTCAAGCTTGCCAAGTCTATTCTTGCTCATTGTTAAATTACATAACAGTAGAGAATCACTGTTACATTCTTATTTGTTTGCATGACAATTGTGAGATTTATGCTCAAGCATATCTATATGATAAGTATTATATGATAATATTGACTACTTATTTTTATTATTATTGCTGGTCACAGTTTACAAGGTTCATATCCGTATATGCTGGAAACTAGTTGTTTGCTTTTAGCAAATAATGTTGGCTTACATTCAATGTTAGGTAGAAGTTGTTATTCTGAAATTACTGATATCTTGAACGATCCTACTGGCAAATCCTTTTTGCTAGATGGATAAAGCATAATATGAATCAAGAATTTTTAGAGAATTATACATAATCCATATCTCTGAGAATATTGAGATTATGAGAATATTGTACTTACAACAGAGGATCAACTGAGTATAGAAAATTATAGTCTAAAAGAAATAATGTATGTTTAAATTTAATTAATGTGAATTTCTACGTGCTAGTACTCTAATGCTATTAGAGTGTAAGTGAGTGTGCCCAACTTAATATTTATTAATTATATTGAAAAAACTTAATCACTCAAACCAAAATGTGTGATCTTAAAAAAACAACAAACATAATACTCCTGTGCTGAAATCATAAAGTGCGGTTTATTCTTAGAGTCACAACATACCAAATACTTAATTAGGAACACCTGTTCAAATGCTTGGTAACACAAATTGCTAATCAGCCAATCAAATGGCAGCAACTCAATGCATTTAGGCATCTAGACATGGTGAAAATGACTTGCTGAAGTTCAAACCGAGCATCAGAATGGGGAAGAAAGGGGATTTAAGTGACTTTGAGTGTGGCATGGTTGTTGGTGCCAGACGGGCTGGTCTGAGTATTTCAAAAACTGCTGATCTACTGGGTTTTTTATGCACAACCATCTCTAGGGTTTACAGAGAATGGTCAGAAAAAGAGAAAATAACCACTCGTTACCAAGGTATGCAGAATACCATCTCTGAATGCACAACACGTCGAACCTTGAAGCAGATGGGCTACAGCAGCAGGAGACCACACTGACAGCTAAGAACAGGAAACTGAGGATACAATTCGCACAGGCTCACCAAATTTGGACAATAGAAGATTGGAAAAACGCTGCCTGGTCTGATGAGTCTCAATTTCAGCTGCGACATTCAGATGGTAGGGTCAGAATTTGGCCTAAACAACATGAAAGCATGGATCCGTCCAGCCGTGTATCAATGGTTTAGGCTGGTGGTGTTGGTGTAATGGTGTGGGGGATATTTTCCTGGCACACTTTGGGCCCCTTAGTACAAATTGAGCATCGTTTAATTCCCACGGCCTACCTGAGTATTGTTGTTGACCATGTCCATCCCTTTATGACTACAGTGTACCCATCTTCTGATGGCTACTTCCAGCAGGATAATGCACTATGTCAGAAAGCTCAAATCATCTCAAACTGTTTTTTGAACATGACAATGAGTTCACTGTACTCCAATGGCCTCCACAGTCACCAGATCTCAATCCAATAGAGCACTTTTGGGATGTGGTGAAACCGGAGATTTGCATCATGGATGTGAAGCCGACAAATCTGCATCAACTGCATGATGCTATCATGTCAATATGGACCAAAATGTCTGAGGAATGTTTCCAACACCTATGCCACGAAGAATTAAGGCAGTTCTGAAGGCAAAAGGGGGTCCAACCCGGTACTAGCAAATTGTACCTAATAAAGTGGCCGGTGAGTGTTCATATCTATTGGAACAGATAAATAGTTATAGGTATATACAAATATATATATAGAAATATGTATTTAAGAATAAATAGAACATATTCTGCTATGTGAAGAACATTAGAATGTGAAATAGTTTTTTGGATACATATACAATGTTAAAATGATATGCATTGTCATGTATAATGCATATTTTATTAAGTATTGTATATAATTAAAATGTAGTTATTTTTGCTTGTTCATTTTATTATTTTAAACATAAATATATAACTTAATTTTAAATTATATACAATATTCAAAATAATATGCATTAAACAAGACAGTATGCATATAATTTTAACATTGTTTATAAATGTAGAGACATAGCTCCTACAGTTATAACAGGGAGTTTTTTTGGTATAATTTATTAGTCTGGTAGTTTGCAGACATGACGTAGGTGTAGGTGTTCTGTGGAAGTTAGCTGAGTGTTCTAGGGGGAGTATAGGGAAGAGATGACGTAGGTGTAGACCGTCTGTGGGAGTATGACATATTTGTAGGCGTTCTGTGGGAGTTAGCCGGATGTTTCAGGGGAGCAACTGGCACTTTGATTTGGATTCATCGCTAGTAGTGCAATATATTCCAGTCTCTGAAGTATAGGTTACGTGTAGAGCATCAGCGATGTTTGTCTTGCCACCTTTTTAGTGGCGAGACTTTACAGTGTGAGACAGGTAGTGTAGGTGTAGTTACAGTTAGGTCACACATGTATTATTTTAAGTGTCACAGAAACCGTGTTTGATTTCAGTGAGTGCACTGTCTATGTAGGAACACTTCAAATATGCCAAACACCCCCCCCACCACCACTTGCTGAAAGTGCAGACAAGTGGTGATATCGGCAGACTTTTGCAGAAGCCCCAATCACTATTATTTTTTAGGTTGGACACATTGGCCTCTAGTTATGAAGCCGTCTACTTACCTGCATTCGCCGGCCCAATACACACGCCTAAGCTCGCCTCACATCGCCGCCACGGACCTGAATACGCTCGCCAAAGTTATCAATAAAGCTGTCAAAAAGCCGCGCACCAAGTACGGGGAGATGAGCAGCGGACTGTGATAGTTATCACTCATCAATCTCGCTGCTCTTTGGCTTTTTTACAGCTTTATTGATACCCCTGTCACTAAGCACTCACACTATACTATACTGTTCTACCCCCTATACCGGCAACCCCGGAGCCCCCCGCAACTAAATAAAGTTATTAACCCCTAAACCGCCGCTCCTAGACCCCGCCGCAACTATAATAAATATGTTAACCCCTAAACCGCCGCTCCCGGACCCCGCTGCAACTATAATAAATATGTTAACCCCTAAACCGCCGCTCTTAGACCCCACCGCAACTATAATAAATATGTTAACCCCTAAACCGCCGCTCCCGGACCCCGCCGCAACTATAATAAATATGTTAACCCCTAAACCGCCGCTCCTAGACCCCGCCGCAACTATAATAAATATGTTAACCCCTAAACCGCCGCTCCCGGACCCCGCCGCCACCTACATAATACCTATTAACCCCTATCCTGCCCCCCTATACCGCCGCCACCTATAATAAATTTATTAACCCCTATCCTGCTCCCCCTACACCGCCGCCACTATAATAAAATTATTAACCCCTAAACCTAAGTCTAACACTAACCCTAACACCCCCCTAACTTAAATATTAATTAAATAAATCTAAATAATATTACTCTTATTAACTAAATTAATCCTATTTAAAACTAAATATTTACCTATAAAATAAACCCTATTATAGCTACAATATAACTAATAGTTACATTGTAGCTATTTTAGGATTTATTTTTATTTTACAAGCAACTTTGTATTTATTTTAGCTAGGTACAATAGTTATTAAATAGTTATTAACTATTTAATAGATACCTAGTTAAAAGAAATACAAAATTACCTGTAAAATAAATCCTAACCTAAGTTACAATTAAACCTAACACTACACTATCATTAAATTAATTAAATAAATTAGCTACAAATACCTACAATTAAATACAATTAAATAAACTAAACTAAATTACAAAAAAAAACAAACACTAAATTACAAAAAAAAACAAACACTAAATTACAGAAAATAAAAAAATATTACAAGTATTTTAAACTAATTACACCTAATCTAAGCCCCCTAATAAAATAACCCCCCCCCCAAATAATAAAAGTCCCTACCCTATTCTACATTACAAAGTAATCAGCTCTTTTACCAGCCCTTAAAAGGGCTTTTTGCGGGGCATTGCCCCAAAGTAATCAGCTCTTTTACCTGTAAAAAAAAATACAATCACCCCCCAACATTAAAATCCACCACCCACATACCCCTACTCTAACCCACCCAAACCCCCCTTAAAAAAAAACTAACACTAACCCCCTGAAGATCTCCCTACCTTGAGTCGTCTTCACCCAGCCGGGCAGAAGTCTTCATCCTATCCGGGCAGAAGAGGACATCCGGCTGGCAGAAGTCTTCATCCAAGTGGCATCTTCTATCTTCATCCATCCGACGAGGAGCGGCTCCATCTTCAAGACCTCCGGCGCGGAGCATCCATCCAGACCGACGACTACCCGACAAATGATGGTTCCTTTAAATGACGTCATCCAAGATGGCGTCCCTCGAATTCCGATTGGTTGATAGGATTCTATCAGCCAATCAGATTGAAGTTCAATCCGATTGGCTGATAGAATCCTATCAGCCAATCGGAATTCGAGGGACGCCATCTTGGATGACGTCATTTAAAGGAACCATCATTTGTCGGGTAGTCATCGGTCTGGATGGATGCTCCGCGCCGGAGGTCTTGAAGATGGAGCCGCTCCTCGTCAGATGGATGAAGATAGAAGATGCCGCTTGGATGAAGACTTCTGCCGGTCCGGATGTCCTCTTCTGCTCGGATAGGATGAAGACTTCTGCCAGTCTGGATGTCCTCTTCTGCCCCATCGGATGAAGACTTCGGCCCGGCTGGGTGAAGACGACTAAAGGTAGGGATATCTTCAGGGGGTTAGTGTTAGGTTTTTTTAAGGGGGGTTACTTTGTAATGTAGAATAGGGTAGGGACTTTTATTATTGTGGTTTTTTTATTTTATTAGAGGGCTTAGATTAGGTGTAATTAGTTTAAAATTCTTGTAATATTTTTTTATTTTCTGTAATTTAGTGTTTTTTTTTTGTAATTTAGTTTAGTTTATTTAATTGTATTTAATTGTAGGTATTTGTAGCTAATTTATTTAATTAATTTATTGATAGTGTAGCGTTAGGTTTAATTGTAACTTAGGTTAGGATTTATTTTACAGGTAATTTTGTATTTCTTTTAGCTAGGTAGTTATTAAATAGTTAATAACTATTTAATAACTATTGTACCTAGTTAAAATAAATACAAAGGAGTTTAGGTTTAGGGGTTAAACAATTTATTTAGTTGCGGCGGGGTCCGGGATCCGCAGGATAGGGGTTAATTAGTTTATGTAGGTGGCGGCGGTATAGGGGGCGGCAGATTAGGGGTTAATATGTATAATGTAGGTTGCGGCGGGGTCCAGGAGCGACGGTTTAGGGGGTAATAACTTTATTTAGTTGCGGCAGTGTAGGAGGGGCATATTAGGGGTGTTTAGACTCGGGGTACATGTTAGGGTGTTAGGTGCAGACGTCTCCCATAGGAATCAATGGGATATCGGGCAGCAGCGAACATGAGCTTTCGCTATGGTCAGACTCCCATTGATTCCTATTGAAATCCAGGTACGCTGGCCCGGAATAGTGGCAAGCGTACCTGGTAGTAGTTTAATAACTACCAAAAGTAGTCAGATTGTGCCGAACTTGCGAACTTGTGTCGGACTGAGTCCGGCGGATCGAAGCTTACGTCACTAGATTCTACTTTTGCCGGGCAGTAGGGCTTGATAACTAAGGCGAATCAGCCTCGCCACAAATACGCTGCGGAATTCCAGCGTATTTGCGGTTGACGGCTTGATAACTAGAGCCCAGAGCCACTTGTCAATGCTTTGGATATCGGAGCCTTTGTAACATCTTGCACTTTATACAAATAATGAGAAGGAATAACCTCATAAATAATAAAGATATGGTTTAAAACTACAGAGAATTTGAATTGCAAAAATGGGCGACGCTAACTGGGCATGCGCTAACTTCTTACTAAGCGTGTTTTCTAACATGCCTCTATCACAGTAAACAATAAAGCCATTTCACACACATGAGACTATGTACTACAAAAAGGAGATGTTTCTTATTCAAATGTGTGCATGGATAGTTCTAAACCATAATATTTCAGGGTAAAAAAAGAAAAGAAAACAACCTTCATGTCAAGGATGCTGATTTGGTGGAACTCATGTTCTAATATTTATTGCTATATTTAGTTTTTTTTCTAAAAAAAACCTTCTCCCTCTGTTACTTGTATTATTTTCCTGCATAGAGCACTATACATGTAAAAAAGTTTGGCGTGCTATAGTTATAAATGGGGGAGAATACCCCCACCTGCAGCCCTCTAGCATTGCCACTGAATGAAGGGTCATTTGCTGTCTCAATGGCACATGGTCAACATAATAATTACCATTAATGTAGAATAAAAGTGACTCCTCTCTCAGATGAGGGGTTAACAGGACTCTCTGTATGACATATGGTTGAAGAAGAATAGTATTTCCAAAAAGCACTAATTTCAGAGAAAATGTAGTTTATATTGTTTACGGACTGGGCCTGTGCAGTTAGTTTAGTATTATAGTATTACTATTTTGTGTTTTGGCCATGACTGGAATGCATATAAAGAAATACATGGAAATTTATTGTCAGCAACAAAAAAATAATAGTTTTCAATAAAATAGTTTGTATTTTATATCCTATGCCACCATGGATATTTTGAAATTATATTGGTAATATCAAATTAAATAAATCTCATCCTTGTTCAGGCATGCAGTATTCAGAGTGAGACAAACTGAGGATAAGCACATTGTGCCCCATCCCAGGTCTTAGGATGGGCAAACCTTTAATAGAATGTCTATGCGAACTGTTTTATGTCTTTGGCATGCTTTAATTGTCAAAGTTTTTTTTTAATGTTCATTTATATATGCTTATTTAAAAAAATAATGCAAATCGTTAATTGTGTTAAACATTCAAGTATTCCATGGAATACTTTGTTTCATGTGTGGAAAATATAAACTTTAATGGGTTAATGCTTTAGTGTTGTCTTCTTTTGATAAGTTGTTTCATACTATGTTGACATTTTTTGGTTTCGGTTGCCTTCTATATAGTTAAATGGACATCAAACCCAACTTTTTGCTTTTTCTTATTTTTTCTGATTCAGATAGAGCATGTGATTTTAATCAACTTTCCAATTTACTTTTTTTAACCAATTTGTGTCATTCTCATAGTATACTTTTCTGAAGGAGCATCAATGCACTACTGGGAGCTACCTGAAGACATCTGGTGAACCAATGAAAAGAGGCATTTTTGTACAGCCACAAATCAGCATTTACTTCCCAGTAATGCGTTGCTGCTCATGTGCCTATCTATATATGCTTTTAAACTAAGGATACCAAGGGCCGATTTATGAAAGTGTGAGAGGACATGATACGATGTAGCTGTCGGCATTTATCATTGCACAAGCAGTTCTTGTGAACTGCTTGTGCAATGTGCCCCCTGCAGATTTGTGGCCAACCAACTGCTAGCAGGGGGTGTCAATCAGCCCGATTGTATAGGATTGGGCGGATTGATGTCCGCAGCCTCAGAGCAGGCAGACAAGTTATGGAGCAGAGGTCTTTTCTATCAGCCAATCGGAATTAAGGTTGAAAAAAAAAAGCCAATAGAATGCAAGCTCAATCCTATTGGCTGATTGGATAAGCCAATAGGATTGAAGTTCAATCCTATTGGCTGATTGCATTAGCCAATAGGATTTTTTCAACCTTAATTCCAATTGGCTGATAGAATTCAATCAGCCAATCGGAATCTAATGGACGCCATCTTGGATGACGTCATTTAAAGGAACCTTCATTCAGCAAGAAGACGTCGGAAGAAGAGGATGCTCCGTGCCGGATGTCTTGAAGATGGAGCCGCTCCGCGTCGGAAGGATGAAGATAGAAGATGCCATCTGGGTGAAGATGTCTGCCTGTCTGGAGGACCACTTCTGCCCGTCTGGAGGACCACTTCTCCCGGTTTCATTGAGGACATCTTGCCGCTTGGATGAAGACTTCTCCCGCTAAGTGGATCTTCGGGGGTAAGTGTTAGGATTTTTTAAGGGTGTATTGGGTGTTTTTTTTTTTTAGGTTAGGGCTTTGGGCAGCAATAGAGCTAAATGCCCTTTTAAGGGCAATGCCCATCCAAATGCCCTTTTCAGGGCAATGGTGAGCTTAGGTTTTTTTAGTTATGGTTTTATTTGGGGGGTTGGTTGTGTGGGTGGTGGGTTTTACTGTTGGGGGGTTGTTTGTATTTTTTTTTACAGGTAAAAGAGCTGATTTCTTTGGGGCAATGCCCTGCAAAAGGCCCTTTTAAGGGCTATTAGTAGTTTATTTTAGGCTAGGTTTTTTTTATTTTGGGTGGGCTTTTTTATTTTTATAGGGCTATTAGATTAGGTGTAATTTGTTTAAAGATCTTGTAATTTGTTTTTTTATTTTCTGTAATTTAGTGTTTGTTTTTTTGTAATTTAGCTAATTTTATTTAATTTCGTTAATTGTATTTAATTTAGGTAATTTATTTAATTGTAGTGTAGTGTTAGGTGTTAGTGTAACTTATGTTAGGTTTTATTTTACAGGTCAATTTGTATTTATTTTAGCTAGGTAGTTATCAAATAGTTAATAACTATTTAGTAACTATTCTACCTAGTTAAAATAAATACAAACTTGCCTGTAAAATAAAAATAAAACCTAAGATAGATACAATGTTACTATTAGTTATATTGTAGCTAGCTTAGGGTTTATTTTATAGGTAAGTATTTAGTTTTAAATAGGAATTATTTAGTTAATGATAGTAATTTGTATTTAGATTCATTTAAATTATATTTGTTAGGGGGTGTTAGGGTTAGGGTTAGACTTAGATTTAGGGGTTAATAAATATAATATAGTGGTGGCGACGTTGAGGGCGGCAGATTAGGGGTTAATAAATGTAGGTAGGTGGCGGCGATGTTAGGGGCGGCAGATTAGGGGTTAATAATATTTTTATAGTGTTTGCGATAAGGGAGTACGGCGGTTTAGGGGTTAATATGTTTATTATAGTGCGGCAACGTTAGGGGCGGCAGATTAGGGGTTAATAAGTGTAGGTAGGTTGCGGCGACATTGGGGGTGGGAGATTAGGGGTTAATAAATATAATGTAGGTGTCGGCGATGTTGGGGGCAGCAGATTAGGGGTTCATAAGTATAATGTAGGTGGCGGCGATGTCCGGAGCGGCAGATTAGGGGTTAATAAGTATAATGTAGGTGTCGGCGATGTCGGGGGCGGCAGATTAGGGGTTAATAAGTGTAAGATTAGTGGTGTTTAGACTCGGGGTTCATGTTAGGGTGTTAGGTGTAAACATAAAATGTGTTTCCCCATAGGAATGAATGGGACTGCGTTACGGAGCTTTACGCTGCTTTTTGGCAGGTGTTAGACTTTTTTTTAAGCCAGCTCTCCCCATTGATGTCTATGGGGAAATCGTGCACGAGCTCGTACAACCAGCTCACCGCTGACTTAAGCAGCGCTGGTATTGGAGTGCGGTATAGAGCACAATTTTGCTCTATGCTCACTTTTTGCCTTTTAACGCTGGGTTTGTAAAAACCTGAAATACCAGCGCTGTAGGTAAGTGAGCGGTGACAATAACATGCAAGTTAACACCGCACCCCTCATAACACAAAACTCGTAATCTGGCCGATTGTTTGTTTATGAATTAAAGTGGTGATTTGATTTTCTTGCTAGGTGCTGCAATGTTCACCTGGATTGAGAAGGTCGTCCCTCAACCCCCTGAAACCCCAAAGAAAACAGCTACAGATGCAGATGAAGCTCAGAGCAAGCCAGAGAAAACAGATGAGGTAAGACCCAACACTGTTATGTACTTGTTTACAGAGTATTTTAGGGGTTACTCTTGGAATTAAATAACACGTTATAGTAAGAACAATTGTATCTACAGCACCCAAATGTATAATATTTTTATCTTTATTTGTAAGGTGCAGATTACAGGTTCGGCAGCACTAAGGGTACAATAAATAAAGAGAAAAAAGGGAAGGCAGATCTGGATAGAAAGGTTACAGGGCTCTGCTTCCTATAGAGCTTACAATCTAAGTAATATACTTAGAAAGTGTAAATATCACTTAGGCATCAACTAATTATTGTCTAGATTCTGTCTTTACTCTCAAATAACATTTGAAGATTTACTATAGCTTTCATGTTGTATGTTAGTAGAGGAAAATGTTACACTATGTGCGGTAAACTTTTGTTTCTTCTGTGTCTTGGAGTTTACACTAAAATAAAATGAGCTCTCTCAACCATCCCAACATAAACTCTGCAAGCACCTAAAAACCCTACATGACCTTCCAGCCCATAAGGAATCTGTATGGCCCTGCTTAAACCACATCCATAGTGTATTTACCAACATTACTCCTTGTTCCGGTTATTTCTCTTCATCCTTCATTGAAGTTGTAGGTCCAAAGCTTCAGCCTTTGCCAGTCAACGGAAACAGGTCCCATGTGATCCTTTACCTTACTATAGCCTTAGCATAGTCTGAATTACCTTTTATTTAAACTACTTTTTTGGTAAAATTCTGAATGATCAAGACATTTGAAAATATGATGGACTTTGTGTTCAGTTGTTTTTAACTTGTATTTACACTGACCATATTAATTAGATTTAGGATTATATCTCATGTAAAGACAGTATGAGAGCACTTAGAAGGACTCCAGGCTATGGAATGCAGTGAAGTGTGTGGTCTCCTAAGTAGTTTTTTCAGCACAATTGAAAAATAATCCAATTAACATCTTGTGTGGTGTGCTGGTTTAACCTCTTTTGATACGCCCCATATAATGCTTGTCCTCCTTTGTAGAAAATAATTATAGCTGCAGGGTAATAAATGAATCGTTTTTTTTATCCAAATCTGGAAAGTTAATTTGTAGAATGATTTGTGCATATCTTAAACCATTTTATTTCCATGGTATAGAAAGTAAAATAAATATTTAAGTCCATCCTTTAAAAGAATGATCCAGGCTTTCTATGTTTACTTATTTTGCCAAAAGATTTAAGACAAATCTGTTCTGGTTTTACAATAAGCACATATCATTTCTGATAGGTCCTATGATTGTTACTCTGGCCTCGATTTATCAAGGCTTCAACAGATAATACGATTGAATTCCGCGTTGAATATGACGTGAGATTGATTCGCCGTAGTTAACAAAGCGTCAAGATTGTCAAATGTTGCAATGTTCGACATAATTTACACTCCCATGAGATGAATCCAACACATATCAATGCTCGGGGGCTTCAAGCGGAATACTGATGATCCACTCTGATATCCTCCGAAATTGTAGCGTAATACTGATGATACGAGTTGTCATTTGATTGTAATTGAATTCTTTGAAATGTATCAAATATTCAACATTTACGCTCTCGTCCATTTCAACGCAGCGTACCTATCGTTCAAACCGCCACCTCTGAGGCCGCGAATGCCATAGGAATCATTGGGTGTCTGAAAATGTTTGCTCTAATGTTTTTTGTCGTTGCAGACATCTTACAATAAACAAACAATAATTGAAATTAACATGTCTTTTTTGTCAGTGATGTTCAATATTAATGAACTACCATAATTATGTCCATTTTATAAATATGTTACCATAGTTCACTTCTTTTCTCATGTTACAGTAATAAGTCTGTGTATTGCATACCCTGATTCCTTGTAAAATAAAAAATAAAAATATATATATATATATTTATCTTTATATATGTATATATTTATATATATATATATATATATATATAAATATATATCTATATATATGCATCTTTATCTATAATCTATCTAGAGATAGTTATATCGATATAGATGAGATAGATAGAGATAGATAGAGATAGATAGCTATAGATAGAGATATATATATAGATATGTCTAGATAGATATGTCTAGATAGATATGTATATATAATGTGTGTGTATATATATATATATATTCATTAAAATTATGGTGGAGATAAAAATCCCCCGCTTGCTTTTTCCCAGTAAAACTCCATATACATTGTTACCAATGCACAAGAGGATTCTGGATGATATATGCAAATTAAATATGCAAAATCTCAGTTTTTTGCTTCAAATACTGTTTTAACACAGTGATCCCTTAACAGGATTATTGTAGCAACACAGAAACCACTCACTAGACAAGCTTGTTTTGTTCTTTTTAGAACTCGTCAGTAGGAGATATATTTCTGGTTACTCAGTTTTTTTGCTTCAAATGCTGATTTAACAAATACTGTGTTAAAACAGTATTTAAAGGAAAAAAACTGAGATTTTGCATATCTAATTTTCATATTTACCCAGAATCCTCTTGTGCATTGGCAAAAATGTATATGGAGTTTTACTGGTAAAAAACAAGTGGGAAACTTGCCTAGATGTGCTAATTTTCTATGCAAAAATTTGTATTGATTTATATATATATTTATATATATATGTGTGTGTGTGTATGTCCTGTATATATGAGTATATTCGAAGATATATATATATACTGTATATATATATATATTTAATGGTATGAATAAAGTTGCAAGAAGAATAAAATGTCTTCACTTTATAGACATTCAGGGTAAAGATTTAGATAAATAGATATCGATATAGTCGATATTCGCGACATCGATGACTCTTATTTAACAAAAGTCTGATGCTCAGTCCGATGGTCATCGCGTCATACTTGACGTGCGTGTTTTTGACTGAGGTTTTCATAAATAAAGGAGTCGTATGTAAATTTGCGGCACCAATGTCTAGCGAGCGTATTGACACCGAGATTGACGCCTTGATAAATTGAGGCCTCTGTATTAATTTACAGCTAGCGTACTATGCACAATTAGCCTTCCAGCAGAGGAACTAAGGACAAAAATTGATTTGCAAAAATGATAAAGGTAAAGCAGTCATGAGTACATAACCTTTTCGGAAAACTAATACTAAATAACTGTTTTATTTGTTATTTATGGTTAAAATATACACACTATCCATAATAATTGTTACTAAATAGGCCTTTGTTTTCTCTTCTGAATTGATATTGGGGTACACACAATATCTAAAAAGCCACAACGGTTTTCCATTGTAAAGGTTAGCAAAACAGTTCTATGGGATACAGCACTTCAAGTTTTTTACATTATACTGTGCTGGTGACAACCTGTTTTCTTCCATTGTAAAGGTTAGCAAGCACATAACATGTCTAAGTGTCAGGTTATTGTGGTGTCTATTCCAGTCCATTGAAGAGCAGTGTTAAAGGTATAGAAAGATCAAAAAAGTTTAAAATAAAAGCATGTTTGCAAAATAATTCCACTAGCAAAAATACTTCTGGTAAAAGTTAGTACTAGTTTTCAGCAAAATACATACCACCACCAGCTCTCTGAAAAGGCATAGGGGTAGATTTATCAAAGCTTCAACTGATAATACGCTAAAATCCCACATCAGATTCGACACGAGATTGATCCACAGTAGTTAACAAAGTCAAGATCATCAAATGTTGAAATGTGTGACGTAATATACGCTCCTGCGATCTCAATCCGACGCAGATCGATGCTTGCGTCATTCCAGATGTTTTGAATTCACATTCGACTCTATTTGAGCCTCTTCCCAATTGATCAAACATTCAACAGGTACGTTTGCGTCAATTCCGACGCAGCATACCCATCGTTCAAACCGCCACCCTTGAGGCCGGGAATGCCATAGAAATCAATGGTAGTCTAAAAACACAGAAAGGTTATGTTTGATGCTAAAAGACAATGAAGCATATTAGATAATAAAGGTAAATTAGAAACTTTATTAAAATTGTATACTCTTTCTAAATCAAACAATATTATTGCTCCAAATTTGCTGCAAAGTATTGCTCCAAATTTGGTGCACTAGTAGATATAGGGATAAAAATTAAATAAACACATTACTACTTATGGATTATGTTACACCTTTGTCTCTCATTACAAAGCAAGGGGACAATATTATTGCTCCAAATTTGGTGCAAAGTATTGCTCCAAATTTGGTGCAAAGTATTGCTCAAAACTTGGTGCGAAGTATTGCTCAAAACTTGGTGCACTAGTAGATATAGGGGCATATCTATCAAGATCCATATGGAGCTTGAAGCCCCGTGTTGGCTCGCCAGAAACACCAGTTATGAAGCAGCAGTCTAAAGACTGTTGCTCCATAACATGTCCGCCTGCTCTGAGCAGGCGGACAGACATTGCCGCAATTCAACCCGATCAAGTACGATCGGGTTGATTGACACCCCCCTGCTGGCGGCCGATTGGCTGCAAATCTGCAGGGGGCGGCGTTGCACCAGCAGTTCACAAGAGCTGCTGGTGCAATGCTGAATACGGAGAGCGTATTGCTCTCCGCATTCAGCGAGGCCTGTCGGATCAGGTATGACAGACCTTTGTTAAATAGGCCCCATAGAGATAAAAATGAAATAAATACATAGCATAATATAGCTAATGTTATGGAGTTATTATGCAAATACTGTGACTCTGTTTGTTTATGGTAATCTTGACAAAAGCTTTGAGCTGAAATGCGTAGATAAGCAGTCCTGTGTAGCTGGCCAGCTCTATATGGATTCTGTGTGAATGAACTATTAACATTTGGATCAGTGGATCTTTTTTAATATATTCGGACTATCGACACCCACCATACTGGGCCATATGTGAAAAGCCTAAGTGGAGATACTGAGTGATAAGTATTGAAATCTTGGTAAAGCACAAGAAATTTGAATTCCGGACCGAAGTTTAACATCACTGGTAATCCGACTGCTCTATCGGCTAAACGGGTAGACACGTGACGCAAATACGTCAGTAGACTGTCAACGGTTAGCTGAACGCCAACTCCACGCTGAAAGAGAGCAGATCGGAGAAAGCGGCCACAAAGGTAAATTGCTTTCGTATTCTGGTGAGTAAAACCCTCTGGATCCATTTAAAACATTTATGTACACGCTTTTAAAGTGAACTGCTTACCTCGTATGATCCGTTGGAAGCTAAATAAGTTGTATATATTTACCCACGGTACTACAGAGCAGAACTACACCCATTGGATACTATTTGCCTGGATACTATTTAAACAAAGTGTGGGTTTCATTCCAACCAACGAAAGCACTATTACAAAGCAGCTTGCAATATATATATACATATTTTCTGCACAACATTTTTGAATACCATTCGTTTTACTAAGGTGCACCTTATTAACTTTTTTCTATACAGTGTTTTAGATTATAAATTCCTTTTTAATATGTCGCATATTGCGTTTTGTTAATAAATGTGTTATTAAATGTGATTATAAAACTTCATGTTTTTAGTACGTCATTAATTTTTAAATTCATCGATTGTTAGGAAGAGCCTTTGAGCGCACTCATATATTCTGTATTCTGTGTATATTTATAGTGTGAAATTCGGGATTGTCACACTAGTGAGTTGCTATATCTACCTTAAGGGTACACTCTTATTTTTGTTTATGGTAATATTGCATTGCCTTATACTTCCTGTTTCCTGTTCCTACCTCTGACCTGGATGTAGTTCTATAGTTCAATATGATTCCTCACACTAACAGCTTGTAGTGTCTTCATTTCTATACATGAAACATGGTGTCAGAAGTAACTAGAATCAGGACTGAGCCTCTTGCTTGGAGCACAGCAGCTTTAATATACAGCACAGCTTTGTGAGTTACAGCCTAAAACATTTTTTTTTTCCTGATATTTGAGATCTTAGAGACTTAAAGACAATATGACTGCCATGAATTGCATACCTCCCCCAGAGGAAATGAGAATCAGTGGGGGATTGCAGCAGCAATTGGGAAACTTTCATAGCTGAATTTGAGGATTATTCCCTGGCTACAGGGTTGAATGAGAAATCTGCAGCAGTGCAGGCAGCAACTATGAGAAGAGTCATGGGCAGGGAATGCAGGCATGTGTATAAGCATACTCTGAACCTCACAGCAGAGCAGCAAGAGAATGTTACAGCCATTTTAGATGCACTGGAAGCTTATTTTAAACCTGCTAAAATGTTATATATGAAAGGTATATGTTTGGATGCTGCAAACTAGAGGAGGGAGAATCTCTTGATAACTTTGTTACACCCTTGAGAAAAAAGGCAGCAACTTGTGAATATGGTACTCTAAGGAATTAATTAATAAGGGACAAAATTGTTCTCGGTGTAGCTAGTGAGAGCACACGCAGGCATCTACTAAGAGAACATGACTTAACTTTAAACACAGCCATTGAAATGTGCCGTACAGCAGAGCTCACTGACAGACGTCTGAAAGTTATGGAAGCAGATTGATAGCATACACATTGAAATGCAGCGACAACACATAAGCAAACCTCAGCAACAATGCCGCCTGTTTAGCACAAATGCAGCAAACCCTACAGCATGCAAATATTGTGGGACTGTGCATCAAAGAATTAAAGAGCAATGTCGAACTTATGGGAAGTCTTGTAGGTCTTGTGGAAGAACAAATCACTTTGCTAACGTTTGTTTGTCAAGTAAAAGACAGCCATCACTAGGAAAGTTACACACCATTGAGAACACATCTGCATATGAGGAAGAGCCACACACCACTGAAGTGATATACAGTAGTGACTTGATCAGCACTGTGCAAGCCAGAGGAAAGAAATGGTTTGTCACTTTAAATTTAAATAATAAGCCCCAATCCTTCCAGCTTAATTCAGGAGCAACATGTGATGTAGATGTTCGCACCAGAAGTACGTCTACTGCAAAGTGACAACAGACTAAAGTTATACTCAGGTGAGATTATGAAATCTCTAGGACTCTTCAGGACAGAATGTGTCATACGTGGAAGGACACACAAGCTAGACTTTGAAATTGTGGAAGCCTGCCAAAAGCCACTGTTATCCGGCTCAACCTGTGAGCGTCTAGGGCTGATGCATTTCTCTATCCCCGCAGAGCTCAACATGATGGACAATCAATTCAAAGGGCCCTTGACAAAACATTTGCTATTAAAGGAATTTAGTGATGTTTTTACTGGGCCAGTAGAATCTGTACCAGGGGAAGTTCATTTTGACCTTAACATGAGTGTCCCTCCAGTACAATGCGCACCACGCAATGTGCCAGTGGCCATAAAACAGGCAGTTAAGGCGCAGCTTGATCAGTATGAGACTGATGGACATTTAGCAACAGTAACTGAACCAACTGATTGGATAAGTAACATGGTGATTGTAAAGAAGCCTGATAAGCTAAGAATATGCATAGATCCCAAATTCTTGAATCAGGCACTGAGGCGATCTCACTACATCATGCCAACTCTCGAGGATGTTTTGTACAAGCTGCCTAAGGCACGTCTGTTCACGCTTGTTAATGCCCGCAATGCATTTTTACAATGTAAGTTGGATAATGCAAGTAGCTACATGACAACCTTCTGGACTCCCTGGGGAAGAAAAAGATGGCTCAAGTTGCCTTTTGGAGTATCAGTTGCACCAGAGGTTTATCAATGTAAACAACATGAACTATTGGCTGGACTCAGTGGTATCGAACCAATAGCTGATGACATCCTTGTGGTTGGCTGTGGGGACACAGATAGGGAAGCAGAGCAAGATCATGAAAGCAAACTATTGGGACTAATGAATCATTGTAGGCAGGTGAAACTAAGACTTGGCATGAAAAAACTGCAATTCAAGGTCAAAGAGGTCCGCTTCCATGGACACATACTATCCTTTGAGGGTTTAAAGGCTGACCCAGAAAAAATCAGAGCTTTACTGGATACGCCACAGCCGGCGAATGTGAAGTGCCTGCAGCGCTTCATAGGATTTGTTACCTACCTATCAAAATTCCTACCACACCTCTCAGAGGTTTGCGGGCCTTTGAGAAGGCTTCTGGACAAGGATGCAGTTTGGCATTGGCTTCCTAAGCATAATAATGCAGTGCAGGACATCAAATGTTTGGTCACAGATACACCTGTCATGAAGTACTATGACGTTACAAAACCTGTAACTATTCAAAGTGATGCAAGCAAAAGTGGATTAGAGTGTTGCCTATTGCAAGCTGACCAGCCTAGGGCACTGACCCTTACTGAGCAAAACTATGCACAAATCGAAAAGGAATGTCTGAGTATTGTGTTTGCCTGCCAGCACTTTCATCACTATGTCAGAACCTGCAGTGATAACTGCAGCTATAAGTTCAAGTGTGTCTATTAGCTTTAGTAAATTAAAGTAATGTGACAAATAATGAAGTCAGTTTGCTAGCGAGGAAACTTAACCTTTATTATTTGTAATTATAGTTAAGTATTAGCTACAATGTTTTAGGATAATCTCTGGACAGATAGTGCACAGTAATAACTGGTTTAAACAACAGGTACAATGCAAGTTGAAAGGCTGTGAATTACAATTAGTAACAGATCTCAATGAGGCACTGAGATTATATAGGAGCAGAGGTAATGTTTCACAGAGCAGTAAGGTAATTTACTTTATGTATACAGAACCTGATCTCCCAGCAGATTGCGGTCTTTACCAGTCCGGTGTGAAACAAAGCTGAGTGGCTCCTGTACTAAGCAGGTGATGATCCGTGCTGCTAATTCGGCAAGTGGTGTTTGGAGCGGAGCTGCCCTGCTGACAGCTGAGAGAAGCAGTGAGGAATTGCGCAGACGGCGCTGACGTCACAGGATGCGGCAGGAGGCTCTTAGTTAAATCCCCTGCTTGTAGTTTTGGAGACGCTGTGGAAACAAGGAACTTTACTTTAACAAGGTGCAAGGTTGTGAGCTGGAGACTTCAGTTTAGCACTTCAATAAACCAGCAAAGAACCTTGGGTAATGGGAGGTTAAATAGGGAAGGAAAGGATCCTTAATTGAGAAATAAGGTGGTATTGCGAACTGGTGTCTGTGTTTCTTAAGGTGAAATGGTGAGTTCATGACACACTACCTCTATGGTCGCGATGAGATCACAGCAGAAACTGACCATAAGCCTCTGATAACTATTTTCAAGAAACCACTTTTGTGTGCACCAAAACGTCTACAGAGCATGTTGCTCACGTTACAAAATTATTGCCTAAATGTTGTCTATAAACCTGGACCTGAAATGTACATTAGTGACACTCTTAGCAGAGCTACAGCAGCAAGTGGTACACCTGAGAGTGCACAACACACAGTTTGCAATGTTCAACAGGACCTGGATGTCCTGTCGCAGATTAATCATTCAGACTATTTAAACGTCACAGACCAGCGATTGCTTCAGATAAGGCAGCACACAGAAATTGACGAGAGTTTGCAAGTATGTTGTTCTGAATGGTTGGCCAGATTCAAAGGCAGAGGTGCCATTAATTGTAAGAGAATATTGGACTTTCCGAGATGAAATCGGCATTCAGAATGGTGTACTGTACAAGAGGTCAAGGGTCATCATTCCTAAATCATTAAAATCGGAGATGCTGACGCGTATTCATGCCAGTCACATTGGTGGTGAAGTATGCTATAGACAGGCACGAGATACCCTATATTGGCCTCACATGCAAAATGAGATTAGTGACTTTGTTAGCCATTGTTCAGCATGCAATGAATATGCACAGGCACAACAGAAAGAACCCATGATGTCACATGTGCTGCCCACACAGCGTTGGCAAATTGTAAGCATGGATTTATGCTGAATTATGCAGGGTAAGATTTTCTACTAATCGTTGATCACTATTCTGACTTTTGGGAGATTGAGCTCCTTCCTGACCTGTCTTCTGAAACTACAATCAAGCGTTGTAAAGCACAGTTTGCACGTCATGGATAGCCAGACAGGGTAATCTCAGATAATGGACCACAGTTTGCATGTGAGCAATTAAGACGGTTCTCTACAGATTGGGGGTTTGATCATCTTACCTCTTCCCCGCGGCACCCTCAAGCTAATGGCAAAGCGGAATCAGCTATAAAGATAGTGAAGAATCTTTGCAAAAAGATCAAGTATGAAGGTAATGACCCATGGAAAGCCATTCTACATTGGAGGAACACCCCAACTGAAGGCATGGACAGCAATCCTGCACAGCGCTTGATGTCAAGGAGGCTGAAGACTTCATTGCTAGTGGTTAATAAATTACTTGAACCTTGTGTGGTAACAGGGGTACTGGAGAAGCTGCAACGGAGGAAACAGATCTCCAAACTGACATACGATTTGTCTGCCAAAGACTTACCTGAAATAAGCAAAGGAGAGCCAATCTGTATGAAGCCTTTCCCTGGTGACAGGACTGGTCGCTGGAGACTGGGTACCTGTGTTCAGAGGGTTGCTCCTTGCTCATATCTTGTGGATGTGGAAGGCAGTCTCTACCGCCGCAATCGAGTGGACCTGCGAGTGGCAGAACATCTCACCACACAAGCCTATAAGCATCCGGCACTTGAGCAGTCCGAGGCTCTCAATGCACCTAGTCCTACTGGACCACATAAGCAAGGCAGAGACAATACTGCTGTCATATTAGAAGGATACAATGAGGATGCCATAATGCAGCCTCTTATACCAGCAAGTTATTCCGTGCCAAACACACCAGCAGGGAAAGAGGGCAGCTCCTTAACAGCTTCACCCAGGCAAAATCCCTGTGGCCTTGCGTAGTGGTCGAGTTTGAAGACTACCAGATAGACTCAATCTGTAGTGTATCTACTAGTAATGTAGTATGTTATGTTTAAGACTGTTCAGGATCTGTTTTAGGTAAATTGTTAGCAAATTTTGGATTGAATGTAAAAAGGGAAGATGTTATGGAGTTATTATGCAAATACTGTGACTCTGTTTGTTTATGGTAATATTGCATTACCTTATACTTCCGAGCGTATTGACTCCAGCGAATTCGTCGAGATTGATGCAATGATAAATAGGCCACATGGTGTTGTATACTAGTGCACAGGCTCTCACAGCATATGAGCATAGGCCAATAAAAACTTTTACTAGAAGCATTTTTGCTAATAGAAGTATATTGCAAAAATGTTTCTTTTTTTGTTTTGTTAGAAAAACATTTTAATGTGGTTTTTCTGTGGCTTCACAGCGTGTTTCATCAATGATACTACACTGAGAGAATTCAATAGCAGTATTCCAATCCATCAACAAACACTTTTCAAGCAGTTTATTTTCATAAACTAATCTTTCTGGATGAAAAAACCTTAAAATTGTGAAAACTCTTTTGTAAGTGCCACGTATTGCCTGGCTGATTAGCATTTTTCACCAATATTCAAATGTTTGTGCATGTTCAGTTCACATAATTGTTTTCTGGTTTAAAAAGACATAGAAATGCCAAAAGGAAAAACCTCTGGAGCATTTTATCATTGCACCATTGCTTGCATATCACTATGGAGTCGATTCCAACCTATCAGCTGATTGTTTTTTGCAGGTTTTTTGCTGGAAAGGGGCACTTTTCTTTTCAACATGATCACAATAGCGGTCTTCACCTGTTTCTCTGAGCCACAAAAACACATGAAAACCTGTATTTTATAATGATATGAACTATCAGCTTGGTAGTTTCTATCAATCAATGTCAGCACTGGGTGATCATGTGTAGTGCCAATAAGAATATGTTTTTAATTCATTTAAAGGGACATAGAACAAGTTGGGACAGAGACAAAATATAATAATATGTACTTTATTATTTTACCTACAAATTTATGATGCAGTGCCTCGCCATTAACCCTTTCTTTTTAGTTTCTGAATTGTAAAGCTTTAACTTCCCCCACACATTTCCTTTTATAGCTGTATCTATATCTATTGTTATTTTGGTAGAATGCAAAAAGTGCATAGGAATTATCTGCTGGAGCATGCCCAGAAGCTGTGAACTCAGTTGAAATACAATGCCTGTGTCTAAACACTGATAAGGGGGTGGGGTGTAGTTGGCTTCTCCAGGTAGCTCAGCTATGTCATTTATTTAGTTTATTTTTGAAAATTATTTTAAAATACTTGCCAGCAATTTTTAAACAATTTTTTATGCAAACTATTTTTAATTAATTAACCCTTTTAGGATGTGCACAGATCTCAACCTGTTTTATGTCCCTTTAATACTGGTGCTAAATAATAAATATACGACTAGATGACGAGTCTTGCGTTATGAGTAAAAAAGCAGCGTTAAGCCTCATAACGCTGCTTTTTTTTACTACTGCTGGTATTACGAGTCTTGCAGATTTAGGGGCACTGCACACTTTTTTGACCTTACCGCAAATTAACTTACGCAATTTTCGTATAGTCTTTTTCTATGGGACTTCCATAGCGCCGGTATTACAAGCTTGTCCAGGGAGGCCAAAAAGTTAGCGGTACAGCCTATCCCGTCAAGATTCGTACCGCATTTTAAAGTCAGTAGTTATGAGTTTTACACTACAACGCTGTAGCATAAAACTCATAACTAAAGTGCTAAAAAGTACACTAACACCCATACACTACCTATTAAGCCCTAAAACGAGGCCCTCACACATCGCAAACACTAAAATGAAATTATTAACCCCTAATCTGCCGCTCCAGACATCACCGCCACTATAATAAACATATTAACCTAAACCGCCACACTCCCACCTCGGAAACATTAGTTAAATATTATTAACCCCTAATCTGCTGTCCCTAACATCGCCGCCACCTACCTACATTTATTAACCCCTAATCTGCCGCCCCCAACGTCGCCCACACTATATTAAATTTATTAACCCCTAAATCTAAGTCTAACCATAACCCTGACACCCCCTAACTTAAATATAATTAAAATAAACAGAAATAGAAATTACTATCATTACCTAAAAAATTCCTATTTAAAACTAAATACTTACCTATAAAATAAACCCTAAGCTAGCTACAATATAACTAATAGATACATTGTAGCTATCTTAGGGTTTATTTTTATTTTACAGGCAAGTTTGTATTTATTTTAACTAGGTAGAATAGTTACTAAATAGTTATTAACTATTAAATATCTACCTAACTAAAATAAATACAAATTGACCTGTAAAATAAAACCTAGCCTGTCTTACACTAACACCTAACCTAACCCTACAATTAAATAAATTCCCTAAATTAAATACAATTAACTAAATTCAAAACAATTAGCTAAATTACAAAAAAAAAAAACACTAAATTACAGAAAATAAAAAACAAATTACAAGATCTTTAAACTAATAGTTACATTGTATCTAGCTTAGGGTTTATTTTACAGTTAAGTATTTAGTTTTAAATAGGAATTATTTAGCTATTAATAGTAGGTTTTATTTAGATTTATTTTAATTATATTTAAGTTAGGGGGTGTTAGACTTAGGTTTAGACTTAGGTTTAGGGGTTAATAAATTTAATATAGTGGTGGCGACGTTAGGGAAGGCAGATTAGGGGTTAATAATATTTAACTAGTGTTTGCGATGCGGGAGTGCAGCGGTTTAGGGGTCAATATGTTTATTATAGTGGCTGCAACGTTGGGGGTGGCAGATTAGGGGTTAATAAGTGTAGGTAGGTTGCGGCGACATTGGGGGCGGGAGATTAGGGGTTAATAAATATAATGTAGGTGTTGGCGATGTTGGGGGCAGAAGATTAGGGTTTAATAAGTATAATGTAGGTGGCGGCGGTGTCCGGAGCGGCAGATTAGGGGTTAATAAGTATAATGTAGGTGGTGGCGATGTCGGGGGCAGCAGATTAGGGGTTAATAAGTATAATGTAGGTGTTGGCGATGTCGGGGGCGGCAGATTAGGGGTTAATAAGTATAATGTAGGTGTCGGCGATGTCGGGGGTGGCAGATTAGGGGTTAATAAGTGTAAGATTAGGGGTGTTTAGACTCTGGGTTCATGTTAGGGTGTTAGGTGTAAAAATAAAATGTCTTTCCCCATAGCAATCAATGGGGCTGCATTATGGAGCTTTATGCTGCTTTATTGCAGGTGTTAGGCTTTTTTTCAGCCGGCTCTCCCCATTGATGTCTATGGGGAAATCGTGCACGAGCACGTACAACCAGCTCACCGCTGACTTAAGCAGTGCTGTTATTGGAGTGCGGTATGGAGCACAATTTTGCTATAAGCTCACTTCTTGCCTTTTAACGCTGGGTTTCTAAAAACCTGTAATACCAGCGCTGTAGGGAAGGGAGCGGTGACAATAACGTGCAAGTTAGTACTGCACCCCTCATAACGCAAAACTCGTAATCTAGCCATTTGTGAGTTATAAAGGAAACAGAATGATGCCAGAAATTGTGCCTTAACTTCCATAATGATTCCTGTATTAAGAAGAATTAGATGAAATACACAAGAATGAAGCACCTGTTTGCTAAATATTGCATGCTGGGAATTTCTTGCAAGCCTGCCAGCTCATTCACTTATTCACAAGCTCACAAGGAGACAGGAAGGCTTCCAACCAACTCAGTGCAGGAACAACACAATCAAATGTATAATCTTTATAAAAATGGACTGCGTGCTCATTACACTTACATTAAAGGACCAGTCAACACAGTAGATTTGCATAATCAACAAATGCAAGGTAACAAGACAATGCAATAGCACTTAGTATGAACTTCAAATGAGTAGTAGATTTTTTTTTCTGACAACTTTCAGCCAATCACAAATGCATACACGTACCATGTGACAGCTGTCAGCCATTCACAAATGCATACACACTTATTCTTGTACATGCTCAGTAGGAGCTGGTGACTCATAAAGTTTAAATATAAAAAGACTGCACATTTTGTTAATGGAAGTAAATTGGAAAGTTGTTTAAAATAGCATGCTCGATCTGAATAATGAAAGTTTAATTTTGATTGAGTGTCCCTTTAAAGCAAGGATAACTTTTTATCATAACTGCTGCTTAACAACTTTTACGGCCCTCTTACAGGTTAATGTTTATAATATAGAGAGTGACATCATATGATCAGTGATAGCATTGATGATGCTGTAAATTATAACCAAATACTAAAATCGATGGGAAGGAAGGTTACAAAACCTTAAAGGGACACGAAACTCCAAACGTTTTTTTCAGGATTTAGATAGAGCATGCACTTTTAAACAACTTTCCAATTACTTCTGTTATCTTATTTGCTTCATTTCCTTGATATCTTTTGTTGAAGAAGCAATAATGCACTGCTGGGAGCTAACTGAAAGCCAAGGACAAAAGGCATATACATGCAGCCACCAATCAGCAGCTTCTGAGCCTACCTAAGTATACTTTTCAACAAAGGAGAGAACGAGAACAAAACATGTTAGATCATAAAATTAAATTGGAAAGCTGTTTAAAATGGTATACTCTATCTGAATCATGAAAGAAAAAATCTGGGGTGTGTGTCCCTTTAATCTTGTGGCTCTCCCTTCCCCACACTAAGTTTAAGAGCCACTAGTAGAAAAAAGTATATCGTAAAACCCCAATTCCAAAAAGTTGGGACAGTATGGAAAATGCAAAAAAACAAACAAAAAGAGTCATTTGAAAATTCATTTCCCCCTGTACTATATTGAAAACACATTATTAACACATTATTTGATGTTTTACTTTGTGAATTTAATGTATTTGTGAAAATATACACTCGTTTCAAATCTGATGACTGCAACACACTTCAACAAAGTTTTAGGACTAATAGCGATGTGACAAGTTGAAATAAGAAGATGATGTGAAACAGGTGAGACAATCGTGTAATCATAGTATATAAGGAGCCTCCAAAAATGGTTTAGTCCTTCAAGAGCAAGGATGGGTCGAGGCTCGCCAGTCTACCAACAGATGCGTCAGCGAATAATCCAACAACATTCCCCAAAGACAAATCAGTAGGATTTTGGACACTTTACCTTCTACAGTGCACAATACAATTAAAAGATTCAAGGAATATGGTCAAATCTCAGTGTGTAAAATGCGCTTGATCTCCGATCCCTCATGGGCTTGGGAATACTTTGGTAAACCTTTGTCAGTCAACACCATTCGCCGCTGCATCCACAGATGTCAGTTAAGGCTTTACTATGCAAAGCAGAAGCCATACATCAACACTGTCCAGAAGCGCCGTCGGCTTCTCTGGGCTTGGTCTCATCTGAGATGGACAGTAGCACAGTGGAATTGTGTTTTGTGATCCGACGAGTCAACATTTCAAATAGTTTTTGGAAAACACAGCCATTGTGTTTACCGGACCAAAGAGGAAAAGGACCATCCAAGCTGTTATCAGCGTCAGGTCCAAAAGCCAGCATCTGTCATGGTATGGGGGTGTGTCAGTGCCCATGGGGTATGGGTAACTTGCACATCTGTGAGGGCACCATTAATGCAGGAAGATATGTATACATTTTGGATAAACATATGCTGCCTTCCAGATGTCATCTTTTCCAGGGACATCCCTGCATTATCCAAGGACAACGCCAAACCACATTCTGGATTACAAGCGCATGGTTGCATAAGAAGAGAGCGCGGGTGATAGCATGGCCTGCCTGCAGTCCTGACCTATCTCCGATTAAGAATGTGTGGCTCATTATGAAGCACAAAATAAGGGGAAAATTCTGCTTGCTAAGCCTAACCAACTGGTGTCTATTTATTAATGTGCGAGCGGACATGATACGATGTAGCGTATCATGTCCGCCTCACATCGATAAATGCCGACAGCATACGCTGTCAGCATTTATCATTGCACCAGCAGTTTTTGTGTGCAGATTCGCAGCCACTAGCAGGGGTTGTCAATCAGCCCAAACGTATTCGATCGGGTTGATTTCTGTCCGCGGCTTTAGAGCAGGCGGACAAGTTATGGAGCAGAGGTCTTTAAACTTCTGATTCCGGCGAGCCTGAAGGTTTTCCGGAAACAAGGGGCATCAAGCTCTATTCGGAACTTGATGATTCGGCCCTTTTTGTTTGATTTTTTGCATTTTTCATACTATCCCAACTTTTTCAGAATTGGGGTTGTACAATTCTAGCTGATATGTCTCTGATCTGCCTGTTCCTGCCTAAACCAAGGGATCCAGAAGATTATGTTAATGTTAAATTAAAGTGACACAAAACCCAAAATTTTTCTTTCATGATTCAGATAGAGCATACAATTTTAAGCAACTTTCTAATTTACGCCTATTATAAATGTTTCTTCATTCTCTTGCTATCTTTATTGGAAAAAGCCGGCATTTAAGTATATGAGACGGCCCGTTTTTGGTTCAGCACCTGGGTAGCACCTGCTGATTGGTGGCTAAATGTTTATATTAGTATATGTTTATAAGGATGTAACTGGATCTGGCTGGAGGTCGGTGTGGTAACTTTTATACCTTTTCTGTTTTCTGAAGGGGCGGTGTACAGGACAATTTTCCAGTGGTGCTGCAGGTAAACCTACCAGTGCTGGGGCGTGCAATGTGATCCAACTGCATAAGATTTAGCTCACATGGGGCATGACAAAGGGTTTACAGATAATGCTCTGTATTAGAAATAGTGATCCCACAAGCTGATGTAACTGAAGATGAAGGCTATTAACCCTTTAACTGCTAAAATAGAAGTAATTGAGTAGAAAATGAGAGCTGTGAATTGACCTGCAGACTATTAGTTTAATTTGGAGAATAACATTTTTTGTAATGTATCAGCTGGGTAAGAGATATGAGCTTCTTTGTATATCATTGCTCAGGCTAGAGCTAAATGTTCTGACTATCATAAACACTTTATGTACCTGCATCATTATCTTATTTATAAGTTATCAATGCTCTACAAAAAAGGTCTTGCACGATAGTTGTGAGGTTCTCCACAGATTAATGTGAGGGGTGTTTGAGAAGTGATTTAGCTCCAGTACATGGGGATGATCTCTTATAGTATCTGCAGGTTATTACTTGTGGTAGAACTGTGAGATGCACTGCTGCTCATATTTAGAAGGGTTAGGTGCTCCCTAGACATTGTTTAATAGTTGTCAAATGCTCTGCAGAGCATCACTGGAACAGATATGTAATTACATGCAGAGCATCTTAAAGCGGCATTACATTGCAGTACTACCTTTAAGATGATCTTCAGACCATTACTAGATTTAGTGAATATCCTATAGACCACTAATTTGTCTCTGTAATTGTCAATAAAGAAAAACTTGAGTTCCTATGGTAGGACAAACTGCAGAACATTACTTGGCCTTGAGATCTGACAATTTCTGAAGATTATTGCTAAATTTATAGGAATTATATGCTAGGCATGCGATTACTGGATCTATGAGTCCTCAGATCCTTAGCAGTTTATTGAAGGTATTGTGAGAAATACTCTGCAGAATGCAGATTATTATTTGGTTATGAGTTATAAGATGCACTAGTATAAATTATGTAAAATTGTGTTAACACCATTTCCCGGGTTAGGAATAGTTCTGCAATTTATTAGTGTGACTTGAAGTGTCATATGCTCTGCATAACCTTAATGGTGTTAGGGGTCTAAATGCAAGGAATATCCTGGGGATATGAGTTACCAAAGTTAGAGCAATGAGTGGTTCAGTCAGTTATGTCTATGGTTAGAGAGGTGAGATTTTCTGTGGACCAATATGTGATTTATAGGAGTAGAATTATCTTCAGTTTAGGCTTTGATTATGGTTGTGAGGCTTTATATATCATGTTATCATCTGGAGTCCAGATGTATCTTACTTTTCCCTACTTTTGTTAGGTGATGCAAAGATTCAAGAAACCACGCAGGACAAGAGGTGGGTGTGACAGAAGACTTATAGATCCCAAATGTATTAAACACATTAGTGATTGACTTTTTTATAATATATATTATTAGACCCTTATTAGCCAATTAGTCCTAAATGGTGTACTATATACCCTTTATTCCATGAATTTTGTTTTGTCTCTATTGATATCTTACAATTATTTCTAAAGAAATAAACCCTAATATTCCAATAATGAGCAGATTTATAAGAAAGGAAACCCCAACACAATGATATGGGCCTATGTCTGTGATAAGTAAATCATGGAATGTATCTATGGGAGCTTATTGAATTTCTATGGGACTTAATTGCTTAACTTCTGGGCAAACACTATTACTGGAAGTCTTGTAGAAACCCTCTCTAATTCTGCACTTTATTGTGTTCTTTCTTTTGTAGTGCTGGAGGAGTACTCAGCTGGCTGGCACAGGGTTTGGGCAAAGTAGTCCCTCAGCCTGTTGATAGCCCCACCCTAGCTCGTGCAAACAATGAGAACATAGAACCAGCAAGAGACCAGGTACAAGTATGCTCCTGACATAAATTGAATCCAATATGATTTGCATTATATATATATACTGTATATATATAGTGGCCAGAGCTTGTGTTATGAAGACCTCATTATACTCTAGAGATACTGGGTCCCAATTATATACAGTATCTGTAGAAGAGGGTCTTGTCATATGACAAGTTATTAATGGACACAACATTCTTCATGATGTCCAAGAGCTCATGAGGCATAGACATCCTAAAAACAGTGATATGAGGAATGCCCTTTAAAACATTGTGAGAATAAAATATTACCCATGTGACATCATGACATCCAAGAGTTTATGGTACCTCAGTGGATCAGAAGTCCCATAAAATATTCTTATACTGAGGCTTGCAAGATGTGTGTACTCCTTGAATCATTATTTAAACACATGTTGTAATGGTGTTGTTTTCTTGCTGAGGTTGATTACAAAAAGATGATAGTTTTACTAGGGATTAAGCTATTTACCATGCAAAGAGTTAAATGTTTGCTCCATCAGATCATTGGAACATAGCAAATAATACCAACTTAAATTGTAGATATTTATAGGGAAAAGAACATGCTCTTGTTCTTATGTATGTAATTGTATCAATATCAACCCTGCAATGCAATGTGTTTAACCCCTACACATTAGCATTTGCTGGTATTACTCAGTTGAGCGCAAATATCGCTTTTTGCGCTCAACTTGTAATCTAACCCAATGTGTCAAAATACCTCTAGATAAATATTTTTATGTGACTAAATTCTACAAATATGTACTTTTGTGCAGCAGTTTTGAATTAGGTGACCGCTATTTAGCTTACAGTCCAAGCATAGCAACTTTTAGCGTTAAACCAATAATTCCATCTTTGTAGTATTTGGCCTTAATTTACTTGTAACTGTTTGTCTAAATGGTGTATGGGTGCATTTAACAAGAGAGCGGACAATTAAGGTGAAACCAATAGTAAACAAAAATGCTTGTGTCATTTAAGCATGGAAACTGAAAAACCTCAGTCCTTAAGAGATACAATTTATATTCCTATTTAAACTGCACTACAAACAATATATAAAACACAAAAGTGAATTAAACTTTGCACTGACTAAATTTTTGTGATGTTGTTAAATAATGTGAGTTTTATTCACTTTAGACACTGGGGCCAATTTATCAACAGTTGGACGGACATGATCCACTGTAGCGGATCATGTCTGCCCAACATCGCTGAATGCCGACAGCATATGCTGTCGGCATTAAACATTGCACAAGCAGTTCTGGTGAACTGCTTGTGCAATGTCGCCCCTGCAGATTCGCGGCTAATCGGCCGCTAGCAGGAAGGTGTCAATCAACCTGATCGTATCCGATCAGGTTGATTGCTGTCCGCTGCCTCAGAGATGGCGAGCTAGTTAAGGAGCAGCGGTCTTAAGACCACTGCTTCTTAACAACTGTTTCCGAAGAGCCTGAAGCCTTGCGCAGAATCAGCGGGATCAGGGGCCATTCGGCCCTTGTTAAATCGGCCTCATTGTGTTTGATATTTGTTATAACAATTTAAATAGCTTCCATATAAACGTATGTGTTTTGTAAAAATATTCCGTTAAAACTGACTATAAGTCGTATTGAGTAATATCTTGAACTGTATTCATACTATATTGAAGAGAAGAAATTGACTGATGTCAGAGTAGCCGCATGTTTTTAAACAAACTATAGCTAGCCCTATGCCTAGTTGAGTGTGCTGTTTATTTTATTTTTTTGTTTTATGTTTAGCTTTGTGTGTTGTTACAAACAATTACTTTTGTTATAATTACATTTATTTCTGGGTAACAGTTACTCTGTTTGTCCTTTTACAGAAAAAGGTTGAGGATGAAACAGGTAAGTAATTAGCAGATCATAATCTGTACAATTATCCGTTATTATTCATATGAGTAAAGTGGGTTACCAGTGTGATTTCTTGTGCAGACCTATAGGAAACAGCTTAACTAACACCTAGATTACGAGTTTTGTGTTGCGGCTTTTAACGCTGAAAAAATGGCAATTTCAGCGTAAAAGCAGTAACACACTTTTGGGAGTCGTGTCGGTATAGCTATACCACAAGCATTTTAGCCTGTAACGCAACGTCAATCCCGCACTCAAAAAATATACCGACACGATCCATACCGCCATCTGAAAGCAGTAGTTATAGATTTTGTGTAACAAACATGTTTCACAAAACTCATAACTATAGTGTTACAAAGTACGCTAACACCCATAGCTATACCAAAAGCATTTTAGCCTGTAACGTCAATCCCGCACTCAAAAAATATATACTGACATGATCCATACCGCCATCTGAAAGCAGTAGTTATGGATTTTGTGTAACAAACATGTTTCACAAAACTCATAACTATAGTGTTACAAAGTGCACTAACACCCATAAACTACCTATTAACCCCTAAACCACAGCCCTCCTGCATTGCAAACACTATATTAAACTTATTAACCCCTAATCTGCCTCTGTCAGGGTTTTTTCCCTGTTTTGTTTGCCATGTGCTACTGGCAGCCATTTTACTCACCTCTCTTGCTGACTATGGTGCATTGTGGGTGATGCTGCTCATTTCCTGCACTTCCTTTTATGGCCAGACTGGTGTACATCATCCGTGTGAGACAGGATGCAGTCTCAGAATTGTGATGTCATCACTTATTATTTAAAGGGCCTCTGTTCAGTATGCTTTGCCTTTGCGTTGTCTCAGACCTGTTTGTGAGAGTTCCTGTGTATTACCTGGCTGGCTGACGTCCTTCCTGGTTCCTGATCCCTGGCTTGTTCCTGACTCTGCTGTTTTCCTTGTTCCTGTTTCCGGCTCGTCTGACTATTCGCTTTGGCTCCTGACTCGGCTCGTCTGACTACCAGCTCTGGTTTTGACTCCTGGCTTGTTATTTGACTTGTGGACTTTTTATTATTTTTTGCTATTAATAAAAGTGTGATTATTTTTGCACTTCTCGTCTCAGTCTGATTCCTGGCACCCTGACAGCCGCCCACCCACATCGCGACTATTCAATAAAGTTATTAACCCCTAATCTGCCGCCCACCCACATCGCCAAAACTATTTAAATATATATATATATATATATATTTTTTTTTTTTAAGTTTTTATTGAGGTTTCAGTAGTCAATACAAGGAAATAAAATGTAGGGTCAAGATACATAAGTGATTATATCACACAAAGTTTACATGCCGCTGGTTGATAAACTAATAATAAAGACAGGCCTATTAAAGACACAAACTTTTGTATAACATACAAGAAACTAAAACAAAGCAGATCGCAAGTGCACCAATAAGACAATATTTGATAAAACTTTATAGAGCTGGAACTAACTGGCAAGGGCTAAGACCTATAAAAGAATATGTACCCTATATGGGAAGGTGGTGTAACTGGTAGGAATATAAACTTAACTTTAAGCCCCCATCTCTTACTATAGTAAGGCCAGAGGTAGGATAAGGCCAGGGGTAAAATAAAATATGGAAATTCAATTATATCTATAACAAAACACGGAAAATTATTTGTCACTATTGTTAGAGAGATAAGTCACAGAGTCACCAGAGATTCTAGCCCACTTCCATCCTCAGGCTTTGTAAGGGTATATGGCTGCCAATAAAGGTGCAATATAGGAGATGCAGAGAAATGTAGCAGGGCAACTGCCACCGTATACTTAAGTCAAGAGTCAAAACTATATGCAATTGCCAAAATCCAATTTTCACTATTTGTTTGTTGGGAGCAGTAAAGGCCATACTAAAAAAGCCAACAGCATAAGCTCCCTGCAGGAACCCATCTCCGGGAGGCGGCATCAGCAAAATCAAGTCCGCCACTGCTTGGAGCTGCGGGTTGCAACTCTCAATGGCCTCCACAGCTGACTCGGCGAGCAACCCGGCTTGACAGTGCTCTGGTATGTCGGATCCTATCTGGAAAGGCCTTTCCTCACTTTTTGCAGTACAGATGGAGTCCACTTTGCCTTCTCCTTCTGTGGTAAGCTGAGCAGCAGGGCTGCGCCCCATCTCAGCCCCTGTAAGCAAAATGTGTGTAACGTTCCCAGGGTTAGTTACATCAACTATGTGCCGGTGAGGGTCAATGGTAGTGGTCTGATCTAGTAGCGTTTTCGTCACAGGCCCTCGTTCAGGAGGTAAGTCCCAGACAGTTGAGGCTGTAGTTGGTGATTGCGGCTTCCGACTGATGTGGCCACATTCCGCTCTGAGAGCGTTCCAGCTATCTTGGAATATTACTGTGAGACTTTCAAAGTGTGCAGCAAGCAGCGTCTCCACCTCTTGTAACGATAGACTAGCAGACTCCATTTTGTTAAAGCAGCGTATAGTTGCCGTAGATTAGTGTACTCCTTTCTGTACGTCTGGCAAACTAGTGAGTCCAAGCAGTCACCCCTATGTGTTCGTAGAAAAATCTTGGTTTGTGTCCCCACAGTTCCTATTTGTACAGTTACCAGAACTGCTCTACCCGGATAACCGGGGGGGGGGTGTCAGAGAGAGAGTAGTATGGCCGCCGCCTTCCCTCTAACAGTCCAGACTTGGGCTTCTGAAGAGGCAAATCTGTAAAAAATGATATCGATCAAAACAGTAATGTGTCCTAAGTCTGAATTTGCAGGTTGTTTGAGCAGTTAGGTCAAATAGCCTCCGATAATCGGCGGATTATACTGATGATAAGCAGAGCTCCAAGTATTGCAGCCGTTCATGGCTGCCGCCCGGACACACCCCCTATTTAAATATATTAACCCCTATTCCGCCGCACCCCGTCATCGCCGCCACTACATAAAGTTATTAACCCCTAAATCTCCGGCCTCCCACATCTCCGCCACTAAATAAACCTATTGACCCCTAAACCGCCGACCCCCACTTCGCAAAACACTAAATTAAACTATTAACCCCTAACCTAACACCCCCCTAACTTTAAATTAAAATTACACTACTACGAAAATTTTTAAAAAAAATTAATTTATTTTTATAGGGCTATTAGATGAGTTGTAATTGTTTTTTTTATTTTTATTTTTAGATATTTTAATTGTTAGTATTTTTAATTTAACAGAAGAGTTATGTTAGGTTAATTTATAGTTTAATGTTAGGTTTATATTTATTTAACAGGTAAGTTTTTATTTATTTAAATAGAGTTATAGGGGGAAATTTATCAAGCATTCAACACTGTATTCTCAATATTATCCGCATCTAAATTCACTTCCGAATTATTAATCTAATTTATGAAACAGTAATTGGTGCTTAGAAACGATATATTTCTAAATCCGTCAATATGTCCGCAGCTCTAACGCCGAGATACGTTCGAACATCTATACGATTATTTTTCTACAGTATTCGATGTAATCTACGCTATTATTCAATTTATCATCCTGTCAACAATTCTATCCGGGCATCGTATTTCCTCACGTATGCGCTTTTCTATACGCATATTCTGTGGTCGCGAAATATATCTTCAAGCAGCATTTATAACGCATATATTAATCAGTTATGGAAATTGTTATTGCAATGTTTCATACTATTTATATGCGTCGAATGGAACGAAGAATAGATGGTCAAGCTGTTCAACAGATAGATAGGCTTCAAAGAAGGCGCAGAAGGATTCCAAGGTTTTTTCGTCCCAGATCAGGACTTGATGCACTTTCTGACATTGACATCATCAGGCGTTTTAGATTGAGTAGAGAATCAATTGAAAGGCTATACAATCAAATATCTGGTCAACTTGAACCCATTACTTTTCGGACACATGCTCTGCCTGGAATGTTGAAGCTGTTGGCTGTTTTACATTTTCTAGCAACTGGTTCCTTTCAATCAGTTACTAGTGTAGTTGTTGGCATGAGCCAGCCTTCTTTTTCACGCCACCTAACTACAGTGATTGATGCTCTTTTGTCAGTTTTCAAACGGTATGTTTTTTTACCAAATACTGCTGAAGAATGGCATTCTGTAAAGCTTAATTTTTTTAGACTTGCTGGAATCCCAAATGTGTTGGGTGCAATTGATTGTACTCATGTCAGAGTAAGGCCACCACATCTAAAAGAAGAAATGTATCGCAACCGCAAGTTTTATCATTCTTTGAACATCCAGATGGTTTGTGATGCTGGTTTGAAAATCATGAGTGTCCGTTCAGGATTTCCAGGATCATGTCATGATTCATATATTCTCAAACAGTCTGCCCTATATAATAAATTTGAGGAAGGACAAATGCCTGAAGGATGGCTACTAGGTATGATTATGAAAATTAAAAACGAAACCTTCTAATGTGCGTTAATATTAACTCACAATATTGTAATTTTTTGTGCAGTGTATAATATCAATAGATTTTAAAATACAGTATATACCCTGTTTTTATTTATTTATTCTGTTTGCTGCAGCACCAAGGTCAATGGATTTTTAGTTCCATACCTTTTTTAAAATACCTATCTATCTATCTATCTATCTCTCTCTATATATATATATATATATATATTTATATATTTATATATATATATATATATATATATATATATATAGCGATATAATTAAATTTTTATTAATACCAATATATATGTACAATTTAAAACATAAAAATGGTTGCAAGTAAAAAGTGTATCTGAACACATTTAAATTTGTATAACTCTTTTTATTTTTCAAAAGGAGATGCAGGATATTCCTGTAGGAACTGGCTACTTACTCCTGTAAATATTCCACGCACAAGATCTGAAATGCGGTACAATGATGCACACAAAACAACTCGATGTGTGATTGAGAGGACCTTTGGAATGCTCAAAAGCCGTTTTCGTTGTCTAGATGAATCCGGAGGCACTCTTCAATACGTTCCTGAGAAAGTGGCTGTTATGGTGTTGGTCTGTTGCATGTTGCATAACATCGCTTTGCGACAATCAAACATAGAGGAACTGGAAATAATAACACCAGATGAAGATGGTGTTGAATCTGTTCCTCAAGATGTAGTTGAAGGGGGTACACATGCACGTAACCAGTTGATACAAACTCATTTCGTAGGTGAATAAAATAAAAATTATGTATGATTTATGTATTGATTCTATAATTTTTAGCAATAATTATTTATAAACAATCTCTTCTTATATTCACAGGTTAACTAGAAAATGTTTCTAAGTTCAAGCATGAAAATCTATAATTCAAAAATGAGAAACGTTCTCCACAAAATTATTCACAATTTAGATGATGAGAGTGATGTGTAATTCAAAAATAAATATGTTCTGATTGATACAGTTGAAAAAAAAAATATTTGCATATGTTGTCTTTTCTTCTATTTGTTATTTGTTTAAAAAAATTAAAATAAAATCAAATTTTTTTTTAATTTATTTTTTTTACTAACGACTTACAATATAGTTGTTGAAAATAAGTTGTATCCTTGAACAGTGTGCAATTAAGAAAACAGGTTCTGTGATTCTAAACTTTTTATTATTGTTGAAAACAAGCACTAGCTTTGTATATATTTGCAAGCCAGATACAGCTTTTGGAACCTATAAATTAAGAACAAACCTTGCCTAGACGTATGGCAATGCAATTGGAATAAAATGTAAGCTAGTCAAGTATAAAATGCATAAAACATATCAACCCCCTAGCTATAGTGTTGATGCTACACACTGCAAGAAAACAAACCTTGACAGGAGAGATGTTTTAAAAATTGAAACAGTCGAATTACATTTTATTGCATTCAATAGTAACCTTTTCATAACTATATGAACATCATAATATATTAAAATTTTATCAAAACAAGAAGGCAACATATAAAAACATTTTATTAAAATTTTCTAATAACTAGATAACCATCAATATATAATATAACAATGCAATTTAAATAACTAATAAACTTATTTAAACATATATGAAACTTTCGCTAATAATAAGATGCAAGAATAACAATTGAAACAGAATTTAATATACATGTATTGAATAACATTCTAATCTAATGAGGATGCAAATTATGTGAACCGAATAAGTTTTAACAAACTATCTGTCTCTTAACACATTTATCATAAAATAATATAAACTCAAACATTGATTTATAAATAAAAAAAGTTTTCCTGAATTTACTCAAATGATTGACATATTACGTCATTTCCTTCAAGATTAGAAACTCGTTAGCAAGATGTCGCAACGTTCTCCGTTCACTGCTGGAGAGCTAATTATTTTAGTTTATGGGATGGAGAAATATTTTCCAAAAAGAATAGGAGGTGTTAGATCTGTCAAACAAGATCAACGCGATTATCTTGTTTATGAGATAATACGCAGGATGTATCGGGTATCGGGAATAAAAAGAACAAGAAGACAGTGCCTTCAACGCTATTCGGATCTACGTAGACGTGAAAAGGAGTACCATACTAGGATTAGAAGTCTCATTAGAGTTTGTAAGTGTTGACTACATACACTATTTCTAATAGATATTGTATTTTGATTCAATTTCTACGTTTAAAACGGTTTAGTTAAATAATGTTATGCGTTTGTTCTGACGCATTATGATAATTTTAAAGATAGATATAAATAAAGTGATAGAACTTTATAGATATAGACAGATATACTATATATAAATAATAATCAATATATAGAACTATAATGAGAGATAAAAAGATAGATCTAAAAATATAAAGAAAAAGAATATAGAAAAATATAGATCTAAAGATAAAGGGATAAATAGTGATAGACTTAATGGTTGTTAATTTAATCAAAGAGAAATAGAAAGAGCTATAGAGATTTGAATTACAAATTGATAGCGATAAACAGAAATAGATATAGAAAACTATACATCTAGAGTTAAAAACACAATGAAAAATTAAGTCCCAGAAAAAAAAGATACAAAGTTATAGATAGAGAATATAGTTTTTAAAGAGTAAACTAAATTAATAAAGAAATACAAAGAAATAGGACAGATTAAGAGAGTTCAATTAATAGAAAAAAGAGAAAGAGAGACACATATAGAAAGTAATAAAATTACTTTGTTAAAAATAATATTTATAATAACAGTGACAGAAATAGAAAGCAATATTGGAAGAGAGAGATAGAGAGAAATATAGTGCGAGGGGGAGAGAGAGAGAAATAAATAGATAAAAATATTTACAATTAGAAATATAAATAAAGAAATAGGAGAGAAAGTGAGAGATAGAGCTAGCAAAAGAGAGAGATAGAGAGAGAGAAAGAGAGAGGGAGAGAGAGAAATACAAAGATAGATAGATATAGATAGATATAGACTTGTAAATGTTGAGATATGAAAAGAAAAATATAGAGAGATACAAAGATAGATATAAATAAACAAAATGATATCAAATAAATGATAAATCTAGAAATATGAAATAGAAAGAATGATAAGAGATAGAGAAAGATAAAAGAGTTCAAGAGATTTATCTTTATATATAAATAGTAAAGTTTAGATAGATATAAATAATATAATTGAAAAATAGATTCAACTCCAAAAAATAATAATTATTATAAATATATATATATATATATATATATAAATATATATATATATATTTATATATATATATATAGAGAGAGAGAGAGAGAGCTCTATCTCATTCTATCTTTTCTTATTAATCTTTGTTCAAAATATTTATTTATTCTGATTTTATTCATTAATGGAAATGTGATTACAGATACCAAAAGAAGAAAGGAAAAGAATAAGAGTGCTCCACGATACCTGAGACCAATAATGGCTTTTACCCCAAACAGTAATGCACAATCTCCTCCACTTCCTATAACTTTAATGGAAAATAATGATCTGAACACAGAAATTCAAGATCCATTAACTACTGATATGGACAATCAATATGAATGTGAAGTAACTTTGACAGCTGAAAATGATCAGGAAAATGTCATTGATGGAATTGGATCTAGTGAATGTGAGTGTCAATCTAATTATACATTTTTTCACTGTATAAAAATAGAGTAAAGATAAGTAATTTTCTTTAGTTGATAAAGATGTTATAAAATCGAAATACATCAAAATGTGTATATCTCTAAATTCTAATTCCATTCATTTTCTTCAATATAAATTAATAATTTTGATTTGTTCTTATTTATCTTCCTTATATTACAGCCGTGCCTGAAAAAAAGCAAGATACAACAACCAAAAATAGTTTTGTAAAAAAACTAAAAAAATTTAAGAAAAAATTATTGAAGATGAACAAGGAGATTGATAAAATGATTTCAATACTAGAAAAATGTTGATTGAAAAAATAATAATTTTACTTTATTATAATTTGTGAATGTTCTATTAATATTCTATGTCAAGACTATTATATATGTCATTTTTATTTTTTAAATATGACTTATTGATGTTCAGTAATTTTGAATATTTTGATAAAAATTAGTGATTAAAACTAATTATTAAAGAAAAAATAAATATTTTGTTTCAACCGTTCTAATCTTTTTTTTTAATAGCGTTCACATATATTTTTTGGCTTAGTAGTTCAAATGTTATAAGTTCTACAACTTGTATTCAAACAACGATTATAATGCATAGTGATCAATATATTAATTTATAATTTTGTTTTATTATTTCAAGACCAACATATATATTATTGATCACATTAGCATATATCTTGAAAATTATATATATATATATATATATGTATGTATATATTGTTCTCTCTATATATATATATCTATATACACACACACTGAATAATATTTATATTTATATTAATGAACTAAAAATATCTAAATAAATATATATATATATGTATAGTTACCTAACTATATATATATATATATATATATATATATATATATATTGATCAAAGATCTCTTTTTCTATCTATCTATCTATCTATCAATCTATCTATATATATATATATATATAAAAATTATATATATATATATTCATCAATATATATATATATATATTTTATATATAAAATAACTCATTGTAATAAGTAATAATTGTAATTGTTATATATATATATATATATATATATATATTTTTTTTTTTTTATCCATGACTCTATCAATCAATACTATTAAAATATTAATAGTTTTGGTTGATTATGTACAAACAAATACAACATATACAAACCTTGCAATCTATGTTTATGTATATAACTCACTCTCTCTCTGTCTCACTATATATATATATATATATATATATATATATATATATATATATATATATATATATATATATATATACAATTATAATTTATATATAGACATTGAGAGAGAGATAATTTTGATATATTTATATATATAGACATACATATTTGGATTGTAAATTATATATAATTATATTGAATCTAAATATATATAAATATATATATAGAGAGTGATATAAATATATTTATCTAAAGAAACATATGTATGTATGTATCAATATATATATATATATATATATATATTATAATTTTTTTTTAAATTATTAGATTTCTATATTTAAATAAATAACTTGTTTATAACAATTTAAATGAGAACAGAATAAACTATATTCAAACATTATTATTATAAAATTTAAATAGCAATGTAAAATTATGGCTATTCTTGAAATTGTGGGTTTGGTGATGATGATGCGGAGAATAAGTTTGATATTGATTCTACGCATTTACTTAAATTTTCAAAACCAGCTCTAAATATCTCATTTCTTTCCCTTTCAATTTCTATTTTTTGCTCCTCTATTCTTATCCTATCCTTTAAAAAATTTCCAAACATCTCAATTACTTTGTTTTGTTCATCCCTAAAATTGCGTGCTATTCCCACCATCTCCTGTAATGCGTCTGTCTCAGGGGCAGCTTCAATTGGATTATTAGCTATATTAGCAGCATTTTCAATTTCAGGTATTGGTGTAGACATTGTAGACTCTGGTTGTTGATGGGACCTTGATTGGGCAGATGTATTTGTCCCTGACAAGGACTCTTCAATTATAGTCATTTGTGAATCTTCTTCTAAAGGGTCTACAGTCCTTAGTATTATTTCCCCACTACTAATATCATCTTGTGTGTTTTCTTCTTCGTTACCTACAAATAAATATAGAAAATAAATATATAGATAAAACATCGAATATATGTATGTAATTTATGTTTTACATATAAATTTGACAATAAAAACATTCTAAAATATTTAAAATTAAAAATATATATATATATATTCATTTTTATTAAAAGATAGCCAATACAGATCTTACTCAATTTTATTTGGAAAAAAAAAATAATTTTGATTTTCAAATCAATTTCTAAAAATGTAAGATTTGTATTTGATTATCATTTTTTCAAAAAGAAAATTAGTACATCAATAACGATTGTGAATGTTCTCTGCCATTTCAGGAAAATCAATTACTGAAAATAAGATATTTGATATGCAGATTGATTTACCATGGAACATATCTTTTTTCACATTACAAAACATGATACTACATTAAAGTTAAATAAGGACAAAAATATCTTTAAATTTTGCCAACAATAGAATAAATGTACATAAAGCTATATAATTACCTTCTTCTATACCTCCGGATATAATTTGATTGAAGATATTCATGACTTCTGAAAATAAAAAATAACATTTATTTTTTAGGGTTCTTTTAATTTGTTAACAAGAAAAAAAATACAACAATACAATTTAAAAAAAAAAATACCTCTCGAATTTCTGGCATTGTCAACGGGTGTACTGCAGGGAATATCAGGCAATGTATCCGCTGATCCTAAACTATGTGTTGTTATCGAAGATGACGAAAGGGTTCTTTGACAAACATTTTCTGTAGGCCTCATTTGGCTTGTAGAAGCTAATTCCTCAATTGACTCTGTAGCTTGTAGAGAAGATTGGCTAGAAGGTTGTGCTATAATAGTTAAAAAGAATACATATATGTGTTAGAGGGACATTTTACTCAAAAATAATATTTCATGTTTCAGATTGAGAATATAATTTCTGAAAACTTATTTTTTGTTAAATTTTTTATTAATTCTCTTGTGATTCTTATTTTAAAGATAAACCTAGGAGGTTCATAGACTAATTTATAAGGCCTTATTTTCTGTTTTTTAACAATATAGGTTGTTAGCTCATGAGTGTCAAAAGTTATAGACAATTATCTTGGTATATTGATTCGAAAAGGAAAATTGTAATTTTAGAAACAGGACCATTTTTGTTGAAAAAGTAAAATTGTATTTGCTGATTGGACAGAAACAATTAACAATTGCTGTCCATGGTCTGAAAAAAAAATGGTCTGTCGGCTTAGCTTAGAGACCTTCATTTTAAAATCAAGATAGCAAGAGAATGAAGAAAAATGTATAATGTTTGTAAATTATACTTGTTTACAATTACATAGTATATGAATCAGAAAATAAATTTTTAGGGTTGAGTGTCTATTTATTTTCATCATATTATTTATGGCCTTTTTGGAACTTAAAAAAGCCTGCAACGTATGAAAGATGTATACTTGTGAATCCATACTCCATGATTTGAAGTGCACATGAATATAAGTAAATGTAATTTATCCTAATCTTACTTTAAAATAAGTAAGAAATTATAAACTAACAAGGTCAATAATTCAGTATCACATATCACTGTTGTGCGTCTATAGATACGCTGTTTGAACATGTAATTTGTATACAAACCTGGAAAATCATCGGAATCACAAGGCACATCAAGACCATCTACTATTTCGTTCCCCAATCGAGACAATACACGTCGTTCATAGTTGAGAAGATCGGAATCCATTGCTGGGCCACCGCCGGTAGCCCTAGCTGCTTTTTTTTCTTTGGCATATTTTGACTTTGTGATTCTTTTAATGTCAGAGAAACGCTTTTTGCAACTATCAACATTTTTGGGAAAACGTGATACTGCTGAAACAGCGCGACTAATCTCTTCCCACAAAAACTTTTTTCTGCTATGTGTGGTAACACGCTGCTTATGGCCGAGAAGAACATCATAATGCTCTAATACACTCTCTACTAGAACTTCATTTTGTTCTAAAGTAAATTGGACATTACGTCCACTTTTGGTTCTTCCAGCTTCAATCGCTGCCATCTTGTCGCAATAAAGATTAATCTGACTAATAAAGTAATAGGCGTATGCTAACATTCGCGCCGTAATGACGTCTTAGATTCATTTTAATATCACATGTAAGTAACGTCCACTAAGTTGTTCGCTTTATCATATTGAATGCTTCATAAATTAGAACAATTAGGGAGTGATATTTATCATAGATACGATGATATTCGCTTCAAATATGACGCGAATAATTACGGATTGAAATTTGATAAATAAGTACTAGTCAAGTTAATACGGAGTGTGCGAATGATGGCGTTATAATTGCCGATCGTAATTGCGTGATAATTCACATAGTAATAAATTTCGCCCATATTGTAATTTCAATTTAGAGTTAGTGGGGTGTTAGGTTTAGGGGTTAATAGTTTAATTTAGTGTTTTGCGATGTAGGGAGCTGGTGGTTTAGGGGTTAATAGATTTATTTAGTGGCAGAGATATGGGAGGCCAGAGGTTTAGGGGTTAATAACTTTATTTAGTGGCGGTGATGTCGGGGAGCGGCGGAATAGGGGTTAATATCTTTATTATAGTGGCGGCGATGTTGGGGTGCGGCAGAATAGGGGTTAATAACTTTTATTAGTGTTGACGATATCGGGAGCGGCAGATTAGGGGTTAACAACTTTTATTAGTGTCGATGATGTCGGGAGCGGCAGATTAGGGGTGTTTAGACGTGGGGTTTATGTTAGGGCGTTAGGTTTAAATGTAACTTTCTTTTCCCCATAGACATGAATGGGGTTGTGTTACAAAGATCGCCATTCCGCACTTCAGGTATTAGTTTTTTTTCTAACACTCTCTCCCCATTGATGTCTATGGGGGAAAGTGTGCACGAGCATGTCAAAGCAGCCCTTGGCTTTTGTGCGGTATGGAGCTTATCGCCACCATATCACACGCACAAGGAGGCTTTTTAGTAACTTGTAATGGCAGCGCTATGGAGGGTGAAATAACGCAACTTTTGTTGCGTTCATTTCGCACCCTGTTTAGCGCAAAACTCGTAATCTAGGTGTTTTTTAGCTAATAGTTAGGGGAACATGAGACCCATGATATCTCACGATTCAGATAGAACATACATTTTTAAACAACTTTCCATTTTAAAATTTGCTTCATTCCTTTGTTGAAGGAGAAGCAATGAACTACTGGGAGCTAGCTGAGCACATCTGGTGAGCCAATAACAAGAGGCATATATGTGCAGCATCCACTAATTAGCAGCTAGCTCCTAGTAGTGCATTGGTGCTCCTAAGCCTACCTAGTACCTAGGTATGCTTTTCAACAAATGAAAATAAGAGAACAACACAAATGAGATAATAGAATTCTATTGGGAAGTTGTTAAAAAAATTTGAATCTACTTTCCCTTTAAGCATCGTTTCACAAGATTTTTAGAATTATCCCCGGAGGTGTAAAAATATATAAAAAAAATAATAATCTCATCCTAACACATTGTTAATATTGTGGATATTGTATGTGGAATGAACCAGGTATGAAATACAGAAACCCAAGGAATATAAAAAATAACCAAAAATTACAGGTAGAGTGGACCAAATATTAAAGGGACACTAAACCCAATTTTTTTCTTTCATGATTCAGATAGAGAATACAATTTTAAACAACTTTACAATTTATTTCTATTATCTAATTTGCTTCATTTTTTAGATATCCTTTGTTGAAGAGAGCAATGCACAGGAGGCATCAATGTGCAGCAACCAATCAGCAGCTACTGAGCCTATCTAGATATGCTTTTCCAGCTAAGAATATCAAGAGAATGAAGCAAATTAGATAATAGAAGTAAATTAGAAAGTTGTTTAAAACTGCATGCTCTTTCTAAATCATGAAAGAAAATAAAATTAGGTTTCATGTCCCTTTAAGTCATTTTTTTTGTATAATGTTGTAAATGTTTTTTGTATAAATGTTTATCATTGTATTTGCATGGAAGAAAATGTTAGTATTTTTGTTACAGTGGAAAAGAGGACGGAAAATGGACCGACAGGTCAAACCGAAAGGTAAATATTATAATAAATGATACCTGTACATAAAAAAGCTTACATCTGTGCATATAAATAGAACAGGTGAATCCTCTGATTTTTTTTATTTTTCTTTCATGATTTAGGTAGAACATATAATTTTAAACAACTTTCCAGTTTACTTCTATTATCAAATTTGTCTCATTCTCTTGATATCATTTGTTGAAGGAGCAGCACTACTAATGCACTACTGGTTTCTAACTGAACACATGGGTGAGACAATGACAATCTGTATATATATATATGCAGCCACCAATCAGCAGCGAGAACCTATGTTCTTTGCTGCTCCTGAGCTTTCATAAACTTTTCAGCAAAGGTAACAAGAGAAGGAAGCAAATTAAATAGTAGAAGTAAATTGTAAAATTGTTTAAAATTGTATGTTCTGTCTGAATCATGAATGTCTAATTATAACTTTACTGTCCCTTTAAGCTTCTCCCTTTTTTCATATCCAAGTACATGGAAAGGGCTGGTAGGGGTCAATGCTTGAAGAGAAGTTGGTCAGGACAATAATATTGGCAACCTACAAGATCTGTGTTTGTTTATTTACAAAAGGGACATTAAACTGCTGAGTACTAATACAGTAGCATGTTTACTACTCACCATTCTATTAATTGTCCCCTCCCCTGTCCCTGCAGTTGTCTTCAAGGTTATTTTTTTAACCACTTACAACTATTAGATAGTAAAGTTCTATCACAGGATGTAACAGTACGCGAGTCCAGTATAAAATGCAGAGCTTTAACAGCTGGGTTCTGTAATCAGTTAGAGTAAGAGAAAAGTTTTTAAGAGAACAGCAGATACAGGAGGAAATGCAATAGTATGGGTAGTAGTATCCATGCTACTGTAGTTGTCCACAACAGTTTAATGTCCCTTTAAAGTGATAGTAAATACGCTAGGCTTTATCAGTGCTACAAATAAACGAGACTTTCAGTCATGTGATATAAAAAACTTAATGCTGAAAGTACCTTTATTTGCAGAAAGTGCCTACGGCTGCCCATGTAAAAACACTATTTTGTTAATGAGGTGATGTTTCCACCTATTAGCCAATAGCTGTGCGGGACAATTGGCATTATCCCGGATGGCTAACACGCTATTGGCTAAGAGGTCTCATTGAGAAAATAGTGTTTTGCCATGGGCAGCCGGGGGCGCGATCCGATATAGATCGTAGTTTGCGGCGCAAGCGAGGGAACCCGCGTCGCCCACAGTTTCAGCTCGCAACTCGAGCTATCCCATATACTGCGCCGTCAGATGCTAACGTGCCGTAAGTCAGATAAACCAGCGATGTCCAGAAATCTGCGCAAGTACAAATTTCTGGCGTCGCCAGTGACTTACGGCACGTTAGAAACTGCCGGCGCCTACAAAACCTGACTAAAGTTTAAATCACCCGCACTGTCTAACACGCCTCCCTAATATAGCCCGACACGTCTAACCCTCTATCCGCTATCCCCCCTCACTATCCTAACAATAAAATATGTATTAACCCCTAAACCGCCGCTCCCAAACCCCGCCGCAACCTAATAAAGTTATTAACCCCTAAACCGCCGCCAGCTATATTAAATCTATAACCCCCTAAAGTGAGCCCCTAACACCGTCGCCATCTACCTTACCTACCCCCTAAAGTGAGCCCCTACCCGCCGCTATCTATTTTAAAATTATTAACCCCTAATCTAATCCCCCTACACCGCCGCCAGCTATATTAACTATATTAACCCTAATTATATTAGGGTTAATATAGTTAATATAATTATTATATTATATATATTAACTATATTAACCCTAATTATATAAGGGTTAATATCGTTATTATAATATATATATATATATATATATATATTAAGTATAACAACCCTATCTAACTCTAACATCCCTAACTAAACTCTTATTAAAATAAATCTAATATTAATATTATTAATTAAAATATTCCTATTTAAATCTAAATACTTACCTATAAAATAAACCCTAAGATAGGTACAATATAATTAATAATTACATTATAGCTATGTTAGGGTTTATATTTATTTTACAGGTAAATTGTTAATTATTTTAACTAGGTATAATAGCTATTAAATAGTTATTAACTATTTAATAGCTACCTAGTTAAAATAATTACCCAATTACCTGTAAAATAAATCCTAACCTAAGTTACAAATACACCTACACTATTAATAAATTAAAGAAACTACAAATATCTATCTAAAAATACAATTAAATAAACTAAACTAAATTACAAAAAAAAAAAACACTAAATTGCAAAAAAATAAAAAAAAGATTACAAGATTTTTAAGCTAATTTCACCTATTCTATGCCCCCTAATAAAATAATAAAGCCCCCCAAAATAAAAAAATTCCCTACCCTATTCTAAATTAAAAAAAGTTCAAAGCTCTTTTACCTTACCAGCCCTTAAAAGGGCCTTTTGTGGGGGCATGCCCCAAAGAAAACTGCTCTTTTGCCTGAAAAAAAAAACCACAATACCACCCCCCAACATTACAACCCACCACCCACATACCCCTAATCTAACCCAAACCCCCCTTAAATAAACCTAACACTACCCCCCTGAAGATCTCCCTACCTTATCTTCACCACGCCGGGCCGAACTCCTCATCCGATCCGGGCGATGTCTTCCAGTAAGCGGCAGTGAAGTCTTCTTCCATCCGGGCGATGTCTTCAAGCAAGCGGCAGAGAGTCTTCTTCCATCGGAGATGTCTTCAAGCAAATCGGCATCTTCATTCTTCTTTCTTCGCTCCTCTGCCGCGGAGCATCCATCCGGCACGACGACTTCCCGACGAATGAGGTTCCTTTAAATGACATCATCCAAGATGGCGTCCGTCGAATTCCGATTGGCTGATAGGATTCTATCAGCCAATCAGAATTAAGGTAGGAAATTCTGATTGGCTGATTGAATCAGCCAATCAGATTCAAGTTCAATCCAATTGGCTGATTGGCGAAGAAAGAATATTGAATATGCCGATTTGCTTGAAGACATCGCCGATGGAAGAAGACTCTCTGCCGCTTGCTTGAAGACATCGCCCGGATGGAAGAAGACTTCACTGCCGCTTGCTGGAAGACATCGCCCGGATCGGATGAGGAGTTCGGCCCGGCATGGTGAAGATAAGGTAGGGAGATCTTCAGGGGGGTAGTGTTAGGTTTATTTAAGGGGGTTTTGGGTTAGATTAGGGGTATGTGGGTGGTGGGTTGTAATGTTGGGGGGTGGTATTGTGTTTTTTTTTCAGGCAAAAGAGCAGTTTTCTTTGGGGCATGCCCCCACAAAAGGCCCTTTTAAGGGCTGATAAGGTAAAAGAGCTTTGAACTTTTTTTTAATTTAGAATAGGGTAGGGAATTTTTTTATTTTGGGGGGCTTTATTATTTTATTAGGGGGCTTAGAATAGGTGTAATTAGCTTAAAAATCTTGTAATCTTTTTTTATTTTTTGTAATTTAGTGTTTGTTTGTTTTTGTAATTTAGTTTAGTTAATTGTATTTTTAGATAGATATTTGTAGTTTCTTTAATTTATTGATAGTGTAGGTGTATTTGTAACTTAGGTTAGGATTTATTTTACAGGTAATTGGGTAATTATTTTAACTAGGTAGCTATTAAATAGTTAATAACTATTTAATAGCTATTATACCTAGTTAAAATAATTAACAATTTACCTGTAAAATAAATATTAACCCTAACATAGCTACAATGTAATTATTAATTACAATGTAGCTATCTTAGAGTTTATTTTATAGGTAAGTATTTAGATTTAAATAGGAATATTTTAGTTTATAATATAATTAGATTTATTTAATAAGAATTTAGTTAGGGGTGTTAGGGTTAGATAGAGTTAATATAGTTTATATAAATACTATAGTAACTATATTAACTATATTAACCCTAATATAATTAGGGTTAATATAGTTAATATATATAATGTAATAACTATATTAACTATAATATACTTAGGGTTAATATAGATAATATAGCTGGCGGCGGGGTAGGTAGATTAAATTAGGGGTTAATAATTTTAATATAGATGGCGGCGGTGTAAGGGGTTCACATTAGGGGATAGATCAGTTAGATGGTGGCGGTTTTAGGGGCTCACAGTAGGGGGTTAGTTTATGTAGATGGCGGCGGTTTAGGGGTTAAATACTTTATTAGGGATTGCGGCGGGGGATCGCGGTTGACAGGGAGATAGACATTGCGCATGCGTTAGGTGTTAGGTTTTATTTAGCAGATCGCGGTTGACAGGGAGATAGACATTGCGCATGCGTTAGGTGTTAGGTTTTATTTAGCAGATCGCGGTTGACAGGGAGATAGACATTGCGCATGCGTTAGGTGTAAGTCCTTACGCTGTATATTGGATACCAAACTGCGCGGGTTTGGTATACCTGCCTATGGCCCAAAAAACTACGAGCGACGGCAGAAATATACGCGCGTAACTTCTAGGTTACGCCGTATATAGGATACCAAACCCGCGCAAATATTGGCGTCGCCAGCTTTTGCGGGCGACGATTTTTATCGGATCGACCCCCAGAGGAGATCAGCTTAGCATAAACCCACTGCAGATAAAGTAACTTTTAGCATGACGTTTTTTATACTTCATGACTGAAAGTTGTCTTTATTTATAGCACGCTAGGCTTTACCATCATTTTAAGTACAAACAAGCATTCTATGTTATATTCTTTTTATGTTTAAATGAGCATTATTGTCAAATACTTTTTTTAAATTAAAATGGACATTCTATGGTACATGTTTTTATTCAGAAGATTACAACGGCTGAACTTCATGCAGGCTGCCATTTTTACCTTAGACTAAAAGTAATCACAAACCCTGAACATTTAAAATATATATATTTTTAAAATTTGTTATGAAGACGTAAAAAAAAAATGCATTTTGGCAATATGAAGAAGCCCAAACTGCTTCACTAATCTTTATATAATTTGGCAGTGAGATAAATCCTTTGAGATAAATTTATCCTATCTGTGGTGGAAATTGTAGATTATATAATACCATATAGGGTTAAAGTTCTTCACAAATATATATCTAAGCTAAATTATGTGCATAGATGTTAGTTTATGAGAACGAATATTACAATTGTATCTTAGATTGAAAAATATATTTTTTTATGTGATGTCATTATGAGACAGAAAACTTCTAGAATGCTTCTGCAGAAATTGGATAGCCTAGGCCGTATAGCTATTTACTCTGACCAGGAATATCACAAGTTTATTTCTTACTGAAGTGGTTATTCTAAAATGCTCTAAAGACAGAAAGACCTTGACAGGCCATGTTGCTTAGGTGTTTGTGTATGTGGTTTATGTACAGAAGATTATTGCTGTGAGAAATGCTTGACTTTTTGCCTCCAATGCGCTATATAGAAACAGATTTGGGACAATAGTTATTATATATCAATATATATGATATATTATTTAAATAATTTAGCAGGGAAATTAAATGGCAAAAAGGTTCTCAGTCCAAAACAAAAGGTAGCTTGTCATGTGCATTATTTAGAGTTCCATTATTAGTTAGTGAAAAGAAGGCTGTCAAATGGCTGCAGTCTGCGGAATCTGGCTATTTTTGGTGCAGAATTTATTTGGAAAATAAGTGCAGGTCACTAATATCTGTACACATACAGATTGTTTTGTGTTGCACTTTTTCTCAAATATATCTGGCCCCCAGAAAAGCAGAATGCCACAAACCCGGGCTTCATTTCACTAACAAATGAACAGAGCCCAAAATAATACACATGCCTAGTTTATTACTGAATTAATGGCATTCATTATATAACAAATGCAAGGAATAATTAATAAAAATGTAAAAAAAAATAATGTGTTAATTATTCCCTTTGAAGTGGTTACAACCAGCCAGCAAAGCCATAAGGATACACAGCCGTCAATCGTAAACGTTCCACAAATTTTCTTATTCTATTCTTATTCTGCCATATTCTATTATTTGCCTTCTTCTGTTATGTCATGAGAGGAGATAGTGCTTACTGTGTACGTCTCGTCATTACTATCCCTCATACCATACTCACTAGGTCTTGTCTCTTGTAGCTCTTCCATAGGTGTTCTTTCTTGGATATCCCAAGGCTTGGAGAAAGTAGTCCCTCAGCCATCTTTGAGCAACAGAACTAGTGCCAGTGGGGTGTCAGAGCCTACCCCTGTGACTACAGAACAGGTAAGTGTAATGTTTTATGTGAAATGTTGAGTGTCCTATGAAGGTAGAACGGGGAGGAAGTTCAGGATTCTTATGCAACTGGAGGAAGAGTTCTATAATGGATATGACTGACAGTATATGTAACTGAGCAAACAGAACTAAGGGTCCTAGGAGAGCAGATAAAAGGAATAGGAAACACTTTGAGATTATAATATAACATTTTTCACTTTGCAATGTACTTTATTATTGATGTTTCCCCATTTTCTGTAATTTAAAGGACATGAAAACCCAAATTTGAAACTTATCATTATTGAGGGATAACCAAAAAAAATCTCAAATTACATTCAACCAAGAAGATGGCAAAGTGTATTAAGCATGATACACAAAGCACTTGTTCTGTACATCATATTCACAATCACTTCTGTTGTGTAGTCTTCAATGAATACATATATGCCATACTTTAATAGGAATCCCTACATTTTATGTAAAATAAAAAATAACTCATCTATGGCATCAAAAAAAGAAAATTAAAAAAATGTACTGTTGCTCTTGGAAAAAAAAAAAAAAAAAATCAAAATCAAATTATCAAGGTTAACACTGGGTAAAAGCATAGAAGATGCTTATCCCAAACTAAGAAAAGTACTTGCATTTGCCCAAGTGTGACCTACAGTTTTAGAACATGCTTAAAGGAATAGTCTGGTCAAAATCAAACCCTCATGATTCAAAGAGAGCAGCAATTTTAAGCAACTTTCTAATTTACTCCTATTATCAATTTCTCTTTGTTCTCTTGGTATCTTTATTTGAATGCAAGCTTAGAAGCCAGCCCATTTTTGGTTCAGCACCTACAGTAGGTAGTGCTTCCTGATTGGTGGATACATTTAGACACCAATCAGAAAGTGCTACCCAGGTGCTGAATACAAAATGGGCTGGCTCCTATGCTTACATTCTTGCTTTTTCAAATAAAGATACCAAGAGAACGAAGAAAAATTGATAATAAGAGTAAATTGTGAAGTTGCTTAAAATCGCCTGCTATATCTGAATCATGAAAGTTTAATTATAACTAGACTATTCCTTTAAGCAAATATTGTACCTTTAAAAAGAATTGGGCTATTTTGGGTAAGAGCCAAAATTAGTGTATTAAATTTATTGTCTCTAAATGCTTTTAGTAAAAGGGATTATTGTTTCAGTGGCATACGCACATATGCTGTGTCTGACTCTACAACATGCCTGCTCAGAGAGCTTGCAATGGTGTGTATGGTATCAGTGAGTAAATAATTTGTGTCATACAAGCCAGTGCTAACTCTCTGAGAAGGTGTCATATTTAAATTCTGGTCTACAGGGCACTCATAGATATTTACTTATGACGCTAAAATAGCAAAGCAACTTTTACCAGGGGTATTTTTGCTAAACAATGTATATTGCAAAAATGCTTCTATTTAAAACTGAAAGGCACTCATGCACAATAACATTTTGACCTTTCTTCCCTTCAATATCTGACGATAATTGGCCTCAGCATAATAGATAATTGTTTTTTGAAGGGTATTGCAAAACTTTGCATGTATCAAGATAAATACTTTTGTGTCCCTTTAAGTGACAGACATAGTTGTTTATGTTAGTGGGAACATTTGGGAGGAGAAACCACATGTGAAATTGATAACAGGAGATGATGATCTAACAGTATGGTTTTATTCCAGCAGAAACCTCCAGTAGAGGAGAAGAGCACAAAAACTGAAGGTCAGAGTTCCTAAAGAACAAATCAGTCATAAGTATAAGTGTGTGGGAGGGTATAATGATAGACAAGGCTTGAACATGCGAAAGTATGAGAAATGGCGGATAAGACACAAATTCGAGGAGGGTAGAGATGACATTGACTAAGCAACCATGGTGTTTTCGATTGATGTCACAGAAGGAAATAAAATGTCACTTGGCAAATAACTGAGAGACAGAAACTAGGGAATAAGAGCGGACAAGCACAAAGTGAGCTAGTAATGGGAAGCAATAAGGCTATTAGATGTTTTAGAACAAAATTAATTAACCCATGATATGTGTGGCATTTGGAGAGATTTTTCATAGCACTTTGAGTGCTTTAACCAAAAGCTGATACGGCTGTTTGTGCTGTACTTGTCACATTTCAGATGATGTGGCAGCCAGACCCAGCACTATCTTCCTCTTTATTCTCCCTGAAAAGGCCCTACACATGCTTCATTCAGTGACTGACAAAGAAGTAAACAGGAACTGGCTGGCACCGGGGATAGTAAGATAGGGAATGACAGAGGGGCTTCATGTCCTAGTTTCAAAGGTCTGAGTTTTTATATATTGGTATTGACTGATTATAATCATAAATTATATTATATTATAATAAATCATGGCTTTTATTATTTCTCAAATCTGATTAAAGAAATAGATGCACTGTATATAATTACTTCAGCACATCACTCATAAAAGTTGCTGATCCCTAATATAAAGAATCGCAGGGCCAGCTCAACCATGGGACCAAGTGGGTCCAACGGACCCAGGCAGCACTTCACAAGGGGCAGCACTTCAGTGATTGAGCCAGTCACTGTCCGACCCAGACTACTCCTCTCCTGTCTCTCCGTGGGGGAAGTTGCAGGCTCCAAGCAGCATAAGTTTGTCATGCACAATGCTACAGAACTGTTTAGGGGTGTCATTCAAGGTGGGACAAGTGCATCTCTTCCCTAAATTCCTTCCCAGTTATTGAGCAATTGTGCATAAGCATTTGTTGCATGCAGGTAAGCAGGCTTAGTAAGGTCAGCGGCCAGGCTACTAGGTTGATATGCTAATCAATAATGTCCCTACTGGTGGGGGGTCATTGCATTCTTGGACCCAGGCAGCACAATATCTTGAGCCGGCCCTGAGAGTCAGATGGTATGCAATTAGAAGACAGTGGGTAAAAATGGGTTTGATTGAAGACTAGAGAATAGAGAAGATAGAAGATCATCAGAAGGGCAAAAAAGCCAAAAAAAAAAGCCAAAGTTAGTAGGATGTGTGTGATGATAAAGATAAGTAAATACATTATGAGGGGCTGCCAATGGTTGGAGTGCAAACTGGGGGTGTAAAAGATAACTGAAATGGGTAAACAGTTGCTGTTGCAGATATTAGAAAGGAGCAGGCACTCAGGGAGTACAAATATAAATATATATATATATATAGTGGAGACTAGTAAGAGATGATATATGGGGACAAATGGGGCAGCAGACAATAATGTGTGAGAGAAGAATGATGGTCAGTTTGTGCATATTTAATACATGAAGATAAATTTGATCTTGTAAATGGTTTCTTAAAGTATTTTATTTGACAGAAGTAGTTGTTGTCCCACACTCACCAGTGCAGACCCCTGTACATGTCCCTGTACCAGTATCTCTGCCAACCACCATTGAAGTGCAGCCAGCACTGGGCACTGAACCAGAGGCCACAGCTCTAGAAAAAGGGTAAGAGTCTCAAACATTTGTGCACATGGTGTGTGGAGTAATGCAAATATGTTTCTTCTATAACATGCCTACAAATCTTACCTCTAGTCTACACCCCTGACAATATCCATATAGTCTTATATGTAGCCTTTGTTAGAAGTTGCACACAAGCTAAGCGTCTGTATCAAGGTGTTTTTTATGATTGATTTGTCATTCTTTGATTTGGTGGCCATATTGAGCTTGGCTTAACCTCCCATCCTGGCTTTGGTGACTAGGTTGGCAGAAGCTAAGTAAGCTAATAATACTGATGGGTATATTTGGCTTAGCTGTATTTAAAAATCACCAAAAATCATCCGTAGTTTGGTGTCTATATACAACCTGACAGAATACTTGACACGTATAGAGTGACTTACTCTGAGGACATTTTTATCTTATGTGCTGCTTAAATGCTGGTTAGAATATATATATGTTCTTCATGTTTTTAGGTCTGGTGCAGGGGTTTTAAACTGGCTCATGCAAGGACTGGGAAAAGTGGTGCCACAACCAGAGTTACCCCCTAAAAAAGTAGAGGTGAGCATATATTAGTGATAGGGCAACAAATTATCTTCAAACTGCTTCTTTTGTAGCTCCAGCTGTGTCCTTTAGGTTGTCAAAAATATACATAACAAATCATTCTCATGAGATCCAGCAAACCGCAAGCCTGCATTCAGCCGTTGTGTAGATTATTATTAAATTAATATTCATTTTCATGTCAGAAGAAAACTTCAGATTACAAAGAAGTGTAACAAAACGATATTGTAGTACAAGCGAGTTCTATACTGTAACATTATTATAGATCATAGAGCTGCCCAAACGACATTCCACCGACCACATCTGGCCCCTGAGCACCACTGAACAGAATACAGACATTAGTAACGAGTTATATAAAAGCACATATATTTGTACCACATTTTTAAAATTTGAATAATATACACAGATCGACTACAGTAGAATTGCATAATTAACAAGTGCATAATAAAAACATAACACTAACTGCAATAACACTAATATGAGTTTTAAATGAGCAGTAGATTTTTTTCTTTAATTTGCCGTCCCCGTCATGTGACAGACATTAGCCATGCATAGACTCATATACGTATCCATTGTGAACACTTGCACATGCTCAGTAATAGCTGGTGCCTCAGAAACTGTGCACAATATGATAATGGGAGTCATTTGGAAAATCTCTTAAAACCACATGCTCTATCAAAATTATTTTTTTACTTTAGTGTCCCTTTAATAGTAGCATAATGTCCTATGTAATTTTTATCCAAAAATGTCATAATCTAATTTTATTTTAGGCCTTATCTGTAGTATAGGTTTGAATACAATGTAATTTGACCTCTACCAAATCCCACCATTAGTAACTGTCCCTTTATACAAAGCTTTAGGGGCCCTTGTACTAAAGGACTAAAGAGGCTAGTTCTGGAGTCCCCTCTAGAACATAAACTGCATGTATCTCTTTTAGTTATCACATGTATCAAAAGAGTACAAATCTTCACTACCTGAAAGCTTTTAAAATACTCAACACATGGAGGCCTATTTATCAAGCTCTGTGCTGCATTCGCCGGCACCAATACGCTCGCTTGACATCGCCTAACATCGTTGCCCCGGACCTGAAATTTAACAAAAAAGCTGTAAAAAAGCCGCGCACCAAGTATGGGCGATGAGCAGCGGACTCTTGTTAACTGACAGTCAGCGATCTCGCTGCTCTTCGGCTTTTCCCCAGCTTTATTTGTATACTGTCACTAAACACCGCCATTATACTAAACTGTTTAACCCCTATCCCGCCGCTCCCCAACACCGCTGCAACTAAATAAAGTTATTAACCCCTTAACCGCCACTCTCGGAGCCCACCGCAACTCTAATAAACGTATTAACCCCTATCCTGCCGCTCCCGGACCCCACCACCACCTACATTATGTTCTTAACCCCTAATCTGCCGCCCCTACCCCACCGCCACCTACATTATGTTATTAACCCCAATCCCGCCTCTCACGGAGCCCACCCCAACTAAATAAAGTTATTAACCCCTAAACCGCCAGCCCCCCACATTGCCATAAACTAAATAAACCTATTAACCCCTAAACCTAACAATCCGCTAACTGTACATTAAATATTAACTTATCCCTATTTTATAATAAATTTAAACTTACCTTTAGAATTAAATTAAACTATTAAGTAATCTACTCTATTATACTAAATTACATATAAACTATATTAAACTATCAATTAATCTACCCTAACTATTATACTAAAATTACATTGAACTATATTAAACTAATAATTAATCTACTCTAACTGTTATACTAAAATTACATTAAACTACAAATTAAATTAACTATATTATATATTTAAAAACCTACCCTACTCAAATAATTTAAATCTAAAATAAAAAATTACTAAATTACAAAAAATAACACTTACGCCTAGATTACGAGTCTTGCGTTAGCCTTAAAAAGTAGCGTTGAGAGGTGCCAACGCTGCTTTTTAACGCCCGCTGGTATTACGAGTCTGGCAGGTACAGGTGTACCGCTCACTTTTATTCCGCGATTTTTGCATACTGCAAATCCCCTTACGTCAATTGCGTATCCTATCTTTTTAATGGGATTTTCCTAACGCCGGTATTACGATTGCTGGAAAAACTGAGCGGTAGACCCTCTCCTGTCCAGACTCCTACCGCATTTAAAAGTCAGTAGTTAAGAGTTTAATGGGCTAACGCCGTAACATAAAACTTAACTAAAGTGCTAAAAGTACACTAACACCCATAAACTACCTATTAACCCCTAAACCGAGCCCCCCCCACATCGCAAACACTTAACTAAAATGTTTAACCCCTAATCTGCCGCACTCCCACCTCGCAAACACTAGTTACATTTTATTAACCCCTAATCTGCCGGCCCTAACATCGCCGACACCTACCTACATTTATTAACCCCTAATCTGCCGCCCCCAACGTCGCCGCTACTATATTAAATGTATTAACCCCTAAATCTAAATTTAACCCTAACCCTAACACCCCCTAACTTAAATATAATTTTAAAAAATATAAATAAAATTACTACAATTAATTAAATTATTCCTATTTAAAACTAAATACTTACCTGTAAAATAAACCCTAAGATAGCTACAATATAACTAATAGTTACATTGTAGCTAGCTTAGGGTTTATTTTTATTTTACAGGCAACCTTGTATTTATTTGAACTAGGTAGAATAGTTATTAAATAGTTATTAACTATTTAATAACTACCTAGTTAAAATAAGTACAAATTTACCTGTAAAATAAACCCTAACCTAAGTTACAATTACACCTAACACTACACTATAATTAAATTAATTACCTAAACTAACTACAATTAATTACAATTAAATTAAATAAACTAAATTACAAAAACAAACACTAAATTACAGAAAATAAAAAAGAAATTACACATTTTTAAACTAATTACACCTAATCTAATCCCCCTAATAAAATAAAAAAGCCCCCCAAAATAAAAAAATTCCCTACCCTATACTAAATTACAAATAGCCCTTAATCAGCTCTTTTACCTGTAAAATACAATACCCCCCCAACATTAAAACCCACCACCCACACACCCAACCCTACTCTAAAACCCACCAAATCCCCCCTTAATAAAACCTAACACTACCCCCTTGAAGATCACCCTACCTTGAGACGTCTTCACCCAGCCGGGCACAAGTGGACCTCCAGAGGGGCAGAAGTCTTCATCCGATCCGGCCAATAGAGGACTTCCAGACCGGCAGAAGTCTTCATCCAGGCGGCATCTTCTATCTTCTTCCATCAGGAGCGGAGCGGGTCCATCTTGAAGACATCCGATGCGGAGGATCCTCTTCCATCCGACAGCGACTGAAGAATGAAGGTTCCTTTAAGTGACGTAATCCAAGATGGCGTCCCTTAAATTCCAATTGGCTGATATAATCCTATCAGCCAATCTGAATTAAGGTAGGAAAAATCCTATTGGCTGATGCAATCAGCCAATAGAATTGAAGTTCAATCCTATTGGCTGATCCAATCAGCCAATAGGATTGAGCTCGCATTCTATTGGCTGTCCAATCAGCCAATAGAATGCAAGCTCAATTCTATTGGATGATTGCATCAGCCAATAGGATTTTTCCTACCTTAATTCGGATTGGCTGATAGGATTCTATCAGCCAATCGGAATTGAAGGGACGCCATCTTGGATAACGTCACTTAAAGGAACCTTCATTCTTCAGTCGCCGTCGGATGGAGAGACAGATTAGGGGTTAATAAGTATAATGTAGGTAACGTCGGTGTCGGGGCGGAAGATTAGGGGTTAATAAGTAAAATGTAGGTGTCGGCGGTGTCAGGGCAGCAGATTAGGGGTTAATAAGTATAATGTAGGTGGTGGCGGTGTCAGGGCGGCAGATTAGGGGTTAATAAGTATAATGTAGGTGGCGACGGTGTCGGGCAGCAGATTAGGGGTTAATAAGTACAATGTAGGTGGCGGCGGTGTCGAGGGTGGCAGATTAGGGGTGTTTAGACTCGGGGTACATGTTAGAGTGTTAGGTGTAAACATAACTTTTATTCTCCCATAGGAATCAATGGGATATTGGGCAGCAGCGAACATAAGCTTTCGCTGCTTTCAGACTCCCATTGATTCCTATGGCATCCGCTGCCTCCAGGGAGGCAGATTGAAAGCCAGGTACGCTGGGCCGGAATAGTGGTGAGTAGGGATGGGCGAATGTTTCTAAAAATTTAAAACAAATTTTGATACATTTGTTCGTTCAAATCAAATTTCGAATGTTTATATAACATTATAACATTCTATTTTTGAATTTTCGTTTTTTAATTTTTCAATAAAATTCGAAAATATTTGTTCGAATAATAGAATGTTTATGTATTCATTCAATTTCGAAATGTAATATTCGAATTCGAAAGTGACATTCGAATTGGAATGTGACATTCAAATTTGAAATAGTATTTCTAGTCTAATACTGTGTTTTATAAATGTAATATTCGAATTCGAATGTGACATTCGATTCAAATGTGATATTCGATTCAAATGTGACATTCGAAATAGTGTTTCTAGTCTACAATTGTGTTTTATAAATGTAATATTCGAATTCGAATGTGACATTCGAATGTAACATTCGAATTCGAATGTAACATTTGAATTCGAATGTGACATTCGAAAACTGTAAACAACATTCGAAAATTGAATTTTTAAGAATATTTGTTCAACATTCTATTATGTAAATCAAATTTCTACAATAACATTCGTTCTAACATTCAAATTCTGATATAAACACATTCGCCCATCCCTTGTGGCGAGTGTACCTGGTAGGTATTTGTTAACTAGCAAAAGTAGTCAGATAGTGCCGAATTTGCATTCGTAACATCTGTAGTGACGTAAGCATCGATCTGTGTCGGACTGAGACCGGCGGATTGTATGTTACGTCACAGATTTCTACTATTGCCGGTCTGTAGGCTTTGATAACTAAGGGGAATCAGGCTCGCCACAATTACGCTGCGGAATTCCAGCGTATTTGTGGTTGACGGCTTGATAAATATGCCTCATGGCGTCTATGTAATAAAAGCCTGAGAAAATAAAGTCTACCACCTTAAAAAGTGTCATTAGGAATACCTTACAAAGCTGTAATATTTATTGGCTAATAGGAATCTCAATCTGCAAAAGATTGTGCACAAAGGTGGTAAAGATCAAATTCAGATTCCTTATTCTCTTTTATTTTAGGAAGAAAAACCCAAAGAGGAAGTGCTACCTCCCCCAGGTGAGAACTGAATAATATGAATATAATGTATTTCCTGGGCTCAGTGAAGTTGGATATATTTTAACATAATGAACAAAGATTTATTTGCTGAAACAAATGATGGACTCCAGTCCTTAAGATCCACACGCATGTCAGTATTACAGTTTTTATTTAAATGCATAAAGGTTACTGCAATCCTTTTATCCTGGTCCAGTAAGGCTGTTGTGGATTTGGATGCACAGGTGGCACAATACACAGGCTCTGTATCTCATGATGGCCTGGTCTTTCTATTGGTCTAGGATATGTTCCGTAGCTGTGCATGGTAGAGTTTTATTTTTTGCAAAAGATAACCGTGGAAAGGATGATCTGTCTTTCAAAGACAGCACCGGTCGCACACTGGCAGAACTACAATTTTACCTTGATTGTACCATTTTTAGATTAAAAAACAAACAATGCATATTTGTAAGTGAAATGGCGTCCATAAAACACATATAGATATTTTTCTGTATGTGTCGCTGTCTTGGCTTTTTTTGCCCATTGCTAACAAATAAGATCTCCAGCAACAGATTCACAATGTTTATAGCAGGTTTCCAAACAAATAAGTGTGTTAATTCTGCTTGTTTTTTGAACATTAAATTTGCCCATAAAATTTGCCAAGTGGAGACATATTTAACAATATGCTGTTATTTAAATTTATTTGTATGATTCTCAATATTTGACAATATTCTTGATTTTGAATACAGCTGTTATAACCAGCTGAACAAATGCAATGACCAGATGGTCATTTTAAACAACTTTTCAATTTACTATTATCACCAATTTTGCTTTGTTCTCTTGGTATTCTTAGTTGAAAGCTAAACTTAGGAGGGGAGGTTCATATGCAAATTTCTTAAACCTTGAAGGCCACCTCTTATATGAGGGTATTAGTTCATGTGTGTCATATAGATAACACTGTGCTCATGCACGTAGAGTTATCTATGAGTCAGCACTGATTGGCTAAAATGCAAGTCTGTCAAAAGAACTGAACTAAGGAGGCAGTTTGCAGAGGCTTAGATACAAGGTAATCACAGAGGTAAAAAGTGTATTAAAGGGACAGTCTCGTCAAAATTAAACTTTCATTATTCAGATAGGACTTGTAATTTTGATCAACTTTTCAATGTACTTTTATAATAAACTTTGCTTTGTTCTCTTGGTATTCTTATTTGAAACAAAACCTAGGTAGGCTCATATGCTAATTTCTAAGCCCTTGAGGGCTGCCTCTTATCAAATGTTTTTTAAATTCCTTTTCACAACAAGAGACTGATAAGTTCATGTGGGTCATATAGATAACACTGTGTTAATGCACAGGGAGTTATTTAAGAGTTAGCACAAGACAATACTAAATGCAAGTCAATAGATAATAAACAGTCACAGTCATGTGATCAGGGGAAGGAAGAAGGTTCTTAGATACAAGGTAATCACAGAGGTAAAACGTGTATTAATATAACTGTGTTGGTTATGCAAAACTGGGGAATGGGTAATAAGGGATTATCTATCTTTTAAAACAATAAAAATTCTATTGTAGACTGTCCCTTTAATATAACTGTGTTTGTTATGCAGAACTGGGGATGGGTAATAAAGTGATTATCTATCTTTTTAAACAATAAAAATGCTGGAGTAGACTGTCCCTTTAATACCATCCAACTTCTTCTGGTGGTTTTCTAACACCATTATTTCAAAGATCATCCCACAACAAGCCTCTGTAACCTACCTATATATACACAATGCACATAATGGTGGTAGATAAGGATTTGCTAAGACTACGTGATGCAGTTGGCCTCTGTCCTGTACTAGGTTATATTCTACGTCTACAGCTGTGCATAGTTGACTCAAATGTGTTTAATCTACTATCAGAAAAAAGCAACAAAAACATTTAATATAACAGTACCAATTGTCAGGGCATATGATGCAATAAGATTGTAGGAGCTATATTTTATTGTAAGCTCAGTGCACAGCAACTTGCTGTATCATACATTCCCTGCAAATCTGACACATTTCTCTTTCTTTACAGTGACCAGGAAAGATTCCAAGGCAAGGTAGGAAACACAAAATCCTCTAGTAAATAATATGAAGCATATTTATACAAGTGGAATAAGGGTACAACAAAAACACCCCTCTGAGGAAGCGTAATGTGAAACGCGCGTCAGGGGCACGAACACAGGGTTATTGAACCTCAATTTTTAATTTGCTGACTCAGCCTTAGCACTCTTACTATGCTTGTCATACAAACAGACAGTTAAAAGTAATCAGGTCTCCGCTATAGAAGAGACCTTTATGAAGCTTAGTCTTTTCTTATTTTCAAATCTAACAATTGTTTGGCGTTTATAATAGCAACAGTTATATTTGTGATCCTGTAATTGTCTTTATTCGTTATTGCTACATCAAATAGTACTAGTGATTTGCCAATATTTAGTGGGATCATTATTGTGGTACTTTTCCTGCAATTAGCAGTGTATATACTTTAATTTTTTAAGCAAACTGTATCCAGGTGGTTGAACAACATAGCAGTCAGACTGGTAGATAAAGCATAACAATGCGAGTTGCTAACTCACACCTGTGACTCAGAGTAAGATTGGTGAATAGATATGTTTTACGCTAATGAATATAGAAATTTAACCATATATATACATCTGGAATTTCAATGTAAGGTATGTGCAAAACGTATATTTTACAAACTACCTCTGCACTTGCTTTAAAATGATATGATCAATAGTGATCTGATCTTTTGAATACTTGTGAATCCCGCATATTACAAGCTCCATTACTTTTAGTTACAATATGATACAATAGACACATTTGTAACAACGAGTTTTGGTCTGTTGCAAGTAGTATCTATTTAAGAGGGTCATTCACCGGTACCCAATATATTCAGAGCTACCCTAAGTACTTTAACTATATTGCTCGCTAGATTTAATGTTTATTAGCAACAACGATTTTTAGTGATTCAGTGTACCTACTGCTATGATACTTTTCACTACAAATAGCATAGGTATTTGACTAGTAAACTAACTACATTTAGCTATCGAATTTGATATAACAATCCTAAGTAGTGGGTGACACACAGTAATTGCAACGCTGGATATTTGAATTAAAGGCATATACCACACCTCATTACGAATTAAAGGTTGACACTAAAACATCTGTGGATCCTATATACTTTAAACCTGACAATCACCAGTTGTAATATCTGTAATAACAATTACAGCGCAACCTTCACTTATTTTGTGAATAAGCTATTAATATATTTATTTTTGTGCATGGACAGCTAACGAATACACTGACATCCTAGCACACAAAATTATACAGCATTTTACTTATTCCTCACTGTGTAGGTTTGCTCCTAGGGGAGACGAACAAACTTTTTAGACATATTTTCCTGCTGTCTATAGTCATTTGTACACTGCCTGGGATAAATTATTATAATACATTGCCATATCAGTGATATCCCCTGGCAGTAACAAATTACTTATTATTGGAGTGCTTTTTGATAGTAAACCATTACTAATTAATATTTTTTCTCCAATAAAGTTATCTTGTATAAATGAGCATGTTTGTGTGATTTGATCAATATATTTATCTATCTTCACTTGTCTGACCTTAATCACAAGTGGGCCTAAGTATTATATAATCCAGTAACCCGCAGTCTTTCCTCTTGTGTTGCAAGTCTCTTTGCATACATTTTTGTACATTTTCATATATATCACTGCATAAGGTTCTGGAATTCAGGGACTATAAGTATTATTAAAGGTGATTTAGCCCTTGAATTTAAACTTAACAACCCATTTCTTTTCCCTCACCACCCCCAGTTATACATCAAAAACACACATTCAATCCTTGCCGCTGCAGTCCCTAGAGCGTTTCGTGTGTACGGGAAGCGGATGTGGAATAAACCTCTGGCAAAGGCTTGAAGGGGTGCACGCTGAAACAGCCAAGCAAAGCACGAGAAAGAGTTACAGCCGCACAGTCAAGAGGCACCAAAGGGCTGTAAAATAAAAAAACAACTTTATTAAACAAAATTTAAAAAGTACATAGTTATAGCTATCCTGACTAGTTTCTACCACAATAGGCACTTAATCATAGGATACCACACACTGACAGACTTCCTATTTAAATGGAAAACAACAGCCTGCAATAATTAAAAACATTCTAGGTAATATTAACACAAACAGTATAAATGTCAAAATACTATGGAAAAAGGAAAAAAAACAAGAAAACAGGAAATTAAACAAATGTTATATAACAATAAATAATCAATTTATTCAAAGATAATAATAATAATAATAATAGTACTGATAGTACCATGTTTAGGAAACACATCATTAAGCTAATACACAGAATATAGAGGCCACATCAAATGTACTAGTGAATATGTGAGACAAGATTTTCGTGTATGCACACACACAATATTCCATTTCCAGATAAACAGCTATTTCAAATAAATCAATCAGCCAGCTTCAATATTTAAGTGTGCACATATACGGAGATGAATAATCAATATGTTACATTGATATTAAGGAAACAGAAAAGTGATGCATGTACATTTATATACACTAATACACACATATATGCAAGTATAAGGAAGGCTATTCTATAAAATAACTCCTATCCCACTCTCTGTTAAGTCCCAAAGGAGTTATGGTCCTCAACCTATAGATCCAATATAGTTCTTGCTTCTGTAACAATTTATATCTGTCACAACCTCTGAATGGTGGCATCACCCTGTCAATTACCTTCACCTTCATGTTGAAAACATTGGTCATGTGAAATAAGTTATGATGCCTAGCCACTGCTGTCTCTTTTACAAATTCCTTGGTATCCCTGATGTGTTCTCTTACTCGAGACATCAACTCTCTGAAATTCTGACCTACGTATTGAAGGGAACAGAACAGTTTTAAAAGCACAGTTACCAAGGAATTTGTAAGTAAGTTTTATGCAAATTGTAGAAGTTCATTTGTAGTCTATCTTTTAGAATGCCTAGCCTGTTCCCTTCAATACATAGGTCAGACATCCAGAGAGTTGAGGTCTCGAGTAACAGAACACATCAGGGATTCCAAGGAATTTGTAAAAGAGTCAGCATTGGCTAGGCATGGGATATGAGTTATTTTATAGAATAGTCTTACTTATACTTGCATATATGTGTGTATTAGTTTATATAAATGTACATGCATCACTTTTCTGTTTACTTATGCAATATTGTGTGTGTGCATACACGAAAATCTTGTCTCACATTCACTAGAATATTTGATGTGGCCTCTATAGTCTGTGTATTAGCTTAATGATGTGTTCCTTTAACATGGTACTATCAGTACTATTATTATTATCTTTTGATTATTTAACGTTATATCACATATGTTTAATTTTCTGTTTTCTTGTTTTTCTCCTTTTTCCATAGTATTTTGACATTCATACTGTTTGTGTATATATTACCTAGAGTCTGCACAGTGTGTGGTATCCTATGAGTAAGTGCCTGTTGTGGCAGGATGGCTATGACTATGTACATTTTAATTTTGTTTAATAAAGTCGTTTTTTGATTTTACAGCCCTTTGGTGCCTCTTGACTGTACGGCTGTACGGCTGTACTCCCCTCTTTTCCGTACAGGAAAAACACAGCAAACAGCAACCTCGCTCAGATTGGGTAGAAGAAATTACCCATAAACACTGTAGAATGGAACCCAGCAATGCAGCAGACAAGTACTCCAGAAATGTACAAGAGAATCACTTCAGATATAGTAGAGTAGGTGAGCAGCATGGAACATAAATACTATAGATTTCAGAGCTGGGTTTATAGCAAGGCCTGTCTTCAGTTTAGATTTCCCAATTGCCTTTCACCTGATCTAACTTATTTTAACATTATAAAGAATGAAAAGTAAAACATGATAGAAAGCTAACTCCATATATAACAGACATAAACAAATATTACACTTTCAAAAATATGTTTTCTTGTTTGCCACTATCCTCCAAACTGTGCTTCTGGGAATTACTCTAGTTCTACCTCCTGATTGGTTGAGGTCATGCTTGTGTTTTGGTCCCTTTAAACTTAAATGAATTAGGCTATAATACAGTATGTGTATACTCATCAGCCTTGTATAAAGAACATGCTGGAAAAAACCTTTGGTCTGATTCTAATACCAGATGGGAGAAAGAAGCCTGCATGCCCAACAGTCCTGCAATACTCGGGTGCATGGCATCCAAATAGCACCCACTCAAGCCCAATTCAACTGATGTTGATTATAACCAGGCTACAGAATTTTGTGTCCCTGAGACACTTTCGGTTTACTGAACTGATTACTTAAGAAGCAGTGTCATTGAGCAGTTTGATTTAGGCATCTAAATAAAATTTGCTAATTTGGTCTTGGATTTATTTGCTTTCCCTGTAAATATCTGTAGGCAACTAACCGCGTTACTTTTTTTAGCTTTAAAAGTTTCCAGTCATTCAGGGAAACCGTTGAATCAAATAGAAAATAAAATTCCCAATTTGTATTTTAATGAAAAAAAGCAATTCAAACAGCCAAAAATTGAGTATTCACGCTTAAGAATTAGAATTTAGATTTTCTCTAAACAACAGAAACCTCATTTTCTGATGGAGTGAAATAGTAGTGTCAGATTGATGGGAAGTTTAAATGGGTTGTATAAGAAATGCATTAGATGGATGAAAAACACGACAACAATAATAATATTAGTAATTATATAAATGGGTTATTGAGGGATTGACAAAAACATCTGGAATTAACTTGAAACCCCCCAATAGCCCACTCTAACAACAGTGGAGATGGAAGACCCCAAGAATACAAGTAAGAAAGAACCAATAAAAAGTATATTTTGTCTAAAGAATGCTACTCCAATGTTAAAGTCACAAGTTGTAGTCTTAAAGAGCTGTGACTGCACTGTGAAATGGGCAGATAATGCATAGCAACTAACTCTAGTGATGTAGAGAAGGATAATATGAACCTGTTTTACACTTTTTTTAAGGAATACATTTTAGGATGGTTTTGTAGTTTGATAATTATGGATGTGACCAAAAACATAATTTATACTTACCTGATAAATTATTTTCTTTCCTGTCATGGAGAGTCCACAAATCCATTCAATTACTAGTGGGAATTCAACTCCTGGCCACCAGGTGGAGGCAAAGAACACCCCAGCAAACTATCCTTCCACTATCCATGATCTCCAGTCAGTCAGCTGAGAAATTCTGGAAAGAAAAGAAGACACAAAGGGTATAGAGGTGCCTGAGGTTTATAAAAATGACAAAAAGTCGTCTTAAAATAAGGGCGGGTCGTGGACTCTCCATGCCAGGAAAGAAAAGAATTTATTAGGTAAGTATAAATTATGTTTTCTTTCCAATGGCATGGAGAGTCCACAAATCCATTCAACTACTAGTGGGAACCAATACCAAAGTTAATGTCCACAAAATGAAAGGGAGTGATACAAAAGACAGGCGAAACTAAACAGAAGGCACCACCGCTTGAAGAACCTTCCTCCCAAAAGAAACCTCAGCTAAACATCAAATTTAGAAAATTTGGAAAAAGTATGCAATGATGACCAAGTGGCCGCCTTGCAAATCTGTTCCATAGAAGCATCATTTTTAAAAGCCCAAGAGGAAGCGACAGCCCTAGTGGAGTCAGTCATAATTTTCTCTGGAGGCTGCTGTCCAGCTGTCTCATAAGCCAATTAAATAACACTTCTCGACCAGAAGGAGAGAGTAGAAGAAGTAGTCTTCTGACCCCCCCCCCCCCGTTTACCAGAAAAGACAACAAAAAGAGCAAAAGATTGACAAAAATTTTTTGTAGCCTGTAAATAAAACTTCAAAGCACAAACAGCATCTGGATTGTGCAACAACCGCTCATTCTTAAAGGAAGGATTAGGACAAAATGAAGGAACAACAATTTCTTGGTTAATATTGCGTTCCGAAACCACCTTAAGTAAAACTCCTAACAATGAGATTACGAGTTTTGCGTTATGAGAAGTGCGGTGCTAATTAGCAGTTTTTTCTCACCGCTCACTTACCTGCAGCACTGGTATTACAGGTTTTTACAAACCTGGCGTTAAAAGGCAAGAAGTGAGCGTAGAGCAAAATTGTGCTCCTTACGACACTCCAATACCAGCGCTGCTTAAGTTAACGGTGAGCTGGTCGTACATGCTCGTGCACGATTTCCCCATAGACATCAATGGGAAGAGCCAGCTGAGAAAAAGTCTAACACCTGCCAAAAAGCAGCGTAAAACTCAGTAACGCAGCCCCATTGATTCCTAAGGGGAAACACATTTTATGTTTACACCTAACACCCTAACATTAACCCTGAGTCTAAACACCCCTAATCTTACACTTATTAACCCCTAATCTGCCTCCCCTGACATCGCCGACACCTACATTATTCTTATTAACCCCTAATCTGCCGCTCCGGACATTGCCGCCACCTACATTATACTTATTAACCCCTAATCTGCTGCCCCCAACATCGCAGACACCTACATTATATTTATTAGCCCCTAATCTGCCGCCCCCAATGTCGCCGCAACCTACCTACACTTATTAACCCCTAATCTGCCGCCCCCAACGTCGCCGCCACTATATTAAATTGATTAACTCCTAAACCTAAGTCTAACCCTAACACCCCCTAACTTAAATATAATTTAAATAAATCTAAATAAAATTACTATCATTAACTACATTATTCCTATTTAAAACAAAATACTTACCTATAAAATAAATCCTAAACTAGCTACAATATAACTAATAGTTACATTGTAGCTAGCTTAGGGTTTATTTTTATTTTACAGGAACGTTTGTATTTATTTTAACTAGGTAGAATAATTACTAAATAGTTATTAACTATTTAATAACTACCTAGCTAAAATAAATACAAATTGACCTGTAAAATAAAACCTAACCTAAGTTATACTAACACCTAACACTACACTACAATTAAATAAATTACCTACATTAAATACAATTAAATAAATTAAATTAAATTAGCTAAATCACAAAAAAACCCATTGAATTACAGAATATAAAAAACAAATTACAGATCTTTAAACTAATTACACCTAATCTAATAGCCCTATCAAAATAAAAAAAGCCCCGCAAAATAAAAAATAAACCTAGCCTAAACTAAACTGCCAATAGCCCTTAAAAGGGCCTTTTGCGTGGCATTGCCCCAAAGAAATCAGCTCTTTTTCCTGTAAACAAATCATACAAACACCCCTGAACAGTAAAACCCACCACCCACACAAGTAATCCCCCAAATAAAATACTAACTAAAAAAAACCTAAGCTCCCCATTGCCCTGAAAAGGGCATTTGGATGGGCATTGTCCTTAAAAGGGAATTTAGCTCTATTGCAGGCCCAAAGCCTTAATTTAAAAAATAAACCCACCCAATACACCCTTAAAAAAATCCTAACACTAACCCCCGAAGATTCACTTATCCGGAGAAGTCTTCATCCAAGCGGCAAGATGTCCTCAACGAAGCCTGCAGAAGTGGTCCTCCAGACGGGCAGAAGTGGTCCTCCAGACAGGCAGAAGTCTTCATCCAGACGGCATCGTCTATCTTCATCCTTCCGGCGCGGAGCGGGTCCATCTTCAAGACATCCGATGCGGAGCATCTTCTTTCAACGAAGTCTTCTTGCTGAATAAATATCTCTTTTAAGTGACATCATCCAAGATGGCATCCCTTAGATTCCGATTGGCTGATAGAAATCTATCAGCCAATCGGAATTAAGGTAGAAAAAAAATCCTATTGGCTAATTGGATCAGCCAATGGGATTGAGCTTGCATTCTATTGGCTGTTCCAATCCAATTTTTTTCTACCTTAATTCCGATTGGCTGATAGAATTCTATCAGCCAATCAGAATCTAAGGGACGCCATCTTGGATGACATCTCTTAAAGAGATATTCATTCAGCAAGAAGACTTCGTTGGAAGAGGATGCTCTGCGTCGGATGTCTTGAAGATGGACCCGCTCCACCCCGGAAGGATGAAGATAGAAGATACCGTCTGGATGAAGACTTCTGCCCGTCTGGAGGACCACTTTTGCCAGCTTCGTTGAGGACATCTTGCCGCTTGAATGAAGACTTCTCCCGGTAAGTGAATCTTTGGGGGTTAGTGTTAGGATTTTTTTAAGGGTGTATTGGGTGGGTTTTATTTTTAGGTTAGGGCTTTGGGCCTGCAATAGAGCTAAATGCCCTTTTAAGGACAATGCCCATCCAAATGCCCTTTTCAGGGCAATGGGGAGCTAAGGTTTTTTTAGTTAGTATTTTATTTGGGGGGGTTGGTTGTGTGGGTGGTGGGTTTTACTGTTGGGGGGTGTTTGTATTGTTTTTTTACATAAAAAAGAGCTGATTTATTTGGGGCAATGCCCCACAAAAGGCCCTTTTAAGGGCTATTGGTAGTTTAGTTTAGGCTAGGTTTTTTTTTTATTTTGGGGGGCTTTTTTATTTTGATAGGGCTATTAGATTAGGTGTAATTAGTTTAAAGATCTGTAATTTGTTTTTTATTTTCTGTAATTTAGTGTTGTTTTCTCCAACATAGGTGTGTCCGGTCCACGGCGTCATCCTTACTTGTGGGATATTCTCCTCCCCAACAGGAAATGGCAAAGAGCCCAGCAAAGCTGGTCACATGATCCCTCCTAGGCTCCGCCTACCCCAGTCATTCTCTTTGCCGTTGTACAGGCAACATCTCCACGGAGATGGCTTAGAGTTTTTTAGTGTTTAACTGTAGTTTTTCATTATTCAATCAAGAGTTTGTTATTTTCAAATAGTGCTGGTACGTACTATTTACTCAGAAACAGAAAAGAGATGAAGAATTCTGTTTGTATGAGGAAAATGATTTTAGCAACCGTAACTAAAATCCATGGCTGTTCCACACAGGACTGTTGAGAGCAATTAACTTCAGTTGGGGGAACAGTTTGCAGTCTCTTGCTGCTTGAGGTATGACACATTCTAACAAGACGATGTAATGCTGGAAGCTGTCATTTTCCCTATGGGATCCGGTAAGCCATGTTTATTAAGATTGTAAATAAGGGCTTCACAAGGGCTTATTTAAACTGTAGACTTTTTTTGGGCTAAATCGATTGATATTAACACTTATTTAGCCTTGAGGAATCATTTATTCTGGGTATTTTGATTTAATAATATCGGCAGGCACTGTTTTAGACACCTTATTCTTTAGGGGCTTTCCCAAAGCATAGGCAGAGTCTCATTTTCGCGCCGGTGTTGCGCACTTGTTTTTGAGAGGCATGGCATGCAGTCGCATGTGAGAGGAGCTCTGATACTCATAAAAGACTTCTGAAGGCGTCATTTGGTATCGTATTCCCCTTTGGGTTTGGTTGGGTCTCAGCAAAGCAGATACCAGGGACTGTAAAGGGGTTTAAAGCTTAAAACGGCTCCGGTTCCGTTATTTTAAGGGTTAAAGCTTCCAAAATTGGTGTGCAATATTTTCAAGGCTTTAAGACGCTGTGGTGAAAATTTGGTGAATTTTGAACAATTCCTTCATGTTTTTTCGCAATTGCAGTAATAAAGTGTGTTCAGTTTAAAATTTAAAGTGACAGTAACGGTTTTATTTTAAAACGTTTTTTGTACTTTCTGATCAAGTTTATGCCTGTTTAACATGTCTGAACTACCAGATAGACTGTGTTCTGAATGTGGGGAAGCCAGAATTCCTATTCATTTAAATAAATGTGATTTATGTGATAATGACAATGATGCCCAAGATGATTCCTCAAGTGAGGGGAGTAAGCATGGTACTGCATCATTCCCTCCTTCGTCTACACGAGTCTTGCCCACTCAGGAGGCCCCTAGTACATCTAGCGCGCCAATACTCCTTACTATGCAACAATTAACGGCTGTAATGGATAATTCTGTCAAAAACATTTTAGCCAAAATGAACCCTTGTCAGCGTAAGCGTGGATGCTCTGTTTTAGTTACTGAAGAGCATGACGACGCTGATATTAATATCTCTGAAGGGCCCCTAACCCAATCTGAGGGGGCCAGGGAGGTTTTGTCTGAGGGAGAAATTACTGATTTAGGGAACATTTCTCAGCAGGCTGAATCTGATGTGATTACATTTAAATTTAAATTGGAACATCTCCGCATTTTGCTTAAGGAGGTATTATCCACTCTGGATGATTGTGAAAATGTAGTCATCCCAGAGAAACTATGTAAAATGGACAAGTTCCTAGAGGTGCCGGGGCTCCCAGAAGCTTTTCCTATACCCAAGCGGGTGGCGGACATTGTTAATAAAGAATGGGAAAGGCCCGGTATTCCTTTCGTCCCTCCCCCCATATTTAAAAAATTGTTTCCTATGGTCGACCCCAGAAAGGACTTATGGCAGTCAGTCCCCAAGGTCGAGGGAGCGGTTTCTACTTTAAACAAACGCACCACTATTCCCATAGAGGATAGTTGTGCTTTCAAAGATCCTATGGATAAAAAATTAGAAGGTTTGCTTAAAAAGATGTTTGTTCAGCAGGGTTACCTTCTACAACCCATTTCATGCATTGTCCCTGTCACTACAGCCGCATATTTCTGGTTTGATGAACTGCTTAAGGTGCTCGATAGTGACTCTCCTCCTTATGAGGAGATTATGGACAGAATCAATGCTCTCAAATTGGCTAATTCTTTCACTCTAGACGCCTCTTTGCAATTGGCTAAGTTAGCGGCTAAGAACTCTGGGTTTGCTATTGTGGCGCGCAGAGCGCTTTGGTTGAAATCTTGGTCGGCTGATGCGTCTTCCAAGAACAAGCTACTAAACATTCCTTTCAAGGGGAAAACGCTGTTTGGTCCTGACTTGAAAGAGATTATCTCTGATATCACTGGGGGTAAGGGCCACGCCCTTCCTCAGGATCGGCCCTTCAAGGCAAAAAATAGACCTAATTTTCGTCCCTTTCGTAAAAACGGACCAGCCCAAGGTGCTACGTCCTCTAAGCAAGAGGGTAATACTTCTCAGGCCAAGCCAGCTTGGAGACCAATGCAAGGCTGGAACAAGGGAAAGCAGGCCAAGAAACCTGCCACTGCTACCAAGACAGCATGAAATATTGGCCCCCGATCCGGGACCGGATCTGGTGGGGGGCAGACTCTCTCTCTTCGCTCAGGCTTGGGCAAGAGATGTTCTGGATCCTTGGGCGCTAGAAATAGTCTCCCAGGGTTATCTTCTGGAATTCAAGGGACTTCCCCCAAGGGGGAGGTTCCACAAGTCGCAGTTGTCTTCAGACCACATAAAAAGACAGGCGTTCTTACATTGTGTAGAAGACCTGTTAAAAATGGGAGTGATTCATCCTGTTCCATTAAGAGAACAAGGGATGGGGTTCTACTCCAATCTGTTCATAGTTCCCAAAAAAGAGGGAACGTTCAGACCAATCCTAGATCTCAAGATCTTAAACAAATTTCTCAAGGTCCCATCGTTCAAGATGGAAACCATTCGAACTATCCTTCCTTCCATCCAGGAAGGTCAATTTATGACCACGGTGGATTTAAAGGATGCGTATCTACATATTCCTATCCACAAGGAACATCATCGGTTCCTAAGGTTTGCATTCCTGGACAAACATTACCAGTTCGTGGCGCTTCCTTTCGGATTAGCCACTGCTCCAAGGATTTTCACAAAGGTACTAGGGTCCCTTCTAGCGGTGCTAAGACCAAGGGGCATTGCAGTAGTACCTTACCTGGACGACATTCTGATTCAAGCGTCGTCCCTTCCTCAAGCAAAGGCTCACACGGACATTGTCCTGGCCTTTCTCAGATCTCACGGCTGGAAAGTGAACGTGGAAAAGAGTTCTCTATCCCCGTCAACAAGGGTTCCCTTCTTGGGAACAATTATAGACTCCTTAGAAATGAGGATCTTTCTAACAGAGGCCAGAAAAACAAAGCTTCTGGACTCTTGTCGGATACTTCATTCCGTTCCTCTTCCTTCCATAGCTCAGTGCATGGAAGTGATCGGGTTGATGGTGGCGGCGATGGACATAGTTCCTTTTGCGCGCATTCATCTAAGACCATTACAACTGTGCATGCTCAGTCAGTGGAATGGGGACTATACAGACTTGTCTCCGAAGATACAAGTAAATCAGAGGACCAGAGACTCACTCCGTTGGTGGCTGTCCCTGGACAATCTGTCTCAAGGGATGATGTTCCACAGACCAGAGTGGGTCATTGTCACGACCGACGCCAGTCTGATAGGCTGGGGCGCGGTCTGGGGATCCCTGAAAGCTCAGGGTCTTTGGTCTCGGGAAGAATCTCTTCTACCGATAAATATTCTGGAACTGAGAGCGATATTCAATGCGCTCCAGGCCTGGCCCCAGCTTGCGAGGACCAGGTTCATACGGTTTCAATCAGACAACATGACGACTGTTGCGTACATCAACCATCAGGGGGGAACAAGGAGTTCCCTAGCGATGGAAGAAGTAACCAAAATTATTCTTTGGGCGGAGTCTCACTCCTGCCACCTGTCTGCTATCCACATCCCAGGAGTGGAAAATTGGGAAGCGGATTTTCTGAGTCGTCAGACATTGCATCCGGGGGAGTGGGAACTCCATCCGGAAATCTTTGCCCGAGTCACTCACCTGTGGGGCATTCCAGACATGGATCTGATGGCCTCTCGTCAGAACTTCAAAGTTCCTTGCTACGGGGCCAGATCCAGGGATCCCAAGGCGGCTCTAGTGGATGCACTAGTAGCACCTTGGACCTTCAAACTAGCTTATGTGTTCCCGCCATTTCCTCTCATCCCCAGGCTGATAGCCAGGATCAAGCAGGAGAGGGCGTCGGTGATCTTGATAGCTCCTGCGTGGCCACGCAGGACTTGGTATGCAGATCTGGTGAATATGTCATCGGCTCCACCTTGGAAGCTACCTTTGAGACGAGACCTTCTTGTTCAGGGTCCGTTCGAACATCCGAATCTGGTTTCACTCCAGCTGACTGCTTGGAGATTGAACGCTTGATTTTATCGAAGCGAGGATTCTCAGATTCTGTGATCGATACTCTTGTTCAGGCCAGAAAGCCTGTGACTAGAAAGATTTACCACAAAATTTGGAAAAAATATATCTGTTGGTGTGAATCTAAAGGATTCCCTTGGGACAAGGTTAAGATTCCTAGGATTCTATCCTTCCTTCAAGAAGGATTGGAAAAAGGATTATCTGCAAGTTCCCTGAAGGGACAGATTTCTGCCTTGTCGGTATTACTTCACAAAAAGCTGGCAGCTGTGCCAGATGTTCAAGCCTTTGTTCAGGCTCTGGTTAGAATCAAGCCTGTTTACAAACCTTTGACTCCTCCTTGGAGTCTCAATTTAGTTCTTTCAGTTCTTCAGGGGGTTCCGTTTGAACCCTTACATTCCGTTGATATTAAGTTATTATCTTGGAAAGTTTTGTTTTTAGTTGCGATTTCTTCTGCTAGAAGAGTCTCAGAATTATCTGCTCTGCAGTGTTCTCCTCCTTATCTGGTGTTCCATGCAGATAAGGTGGTTTTACGTACTAAACCTGGTTTTCTTCCAAAAGTTGTTTCTAACAAAAACATTAACCAGGAGATTATCGTACCTTCTCTGTGTCCAAAACCAGTTTCAAAGAAGGAACGTTTGTTGCACAATTTGGATGTTGTTCGCGCTCTAAAATTCTATTTAGATGCTACAAAGGATTTTAGACAAACATCTTCCTTGTTTGTTGTTTATTCAGGTAAAAGGAGAGGTCAAAAAGCAACTTCTACCTCTCTCTCTTTTTGGATTAAAAGCATCATCAGATTGGCTTACGAGACTGCCGGACGGCAGCCTCCCGAAAGAATCACAGCTCATTCCACTAGGGCTGTGGCTTCCACATGGGCCTTCAAGAACGAGGCTTCTGTTGATCAGATATGTAGGGCAGCGACTTGGTCTTCACTGCACACTTTTACCAAATTTTACAAGTTTGATACTTTTGCTTCTTCTGAGGCTATTTTTGGGAGAAAGGTTTTGCAAGCTGTGGTGCCTTCCATTTAGGTGACCTGATTTGCTCCCTCCCTTCATCCGTGTCCTAAAGCTTTGGTATTGGTTCCCACAAGTAAGGATGACGCCGTGGACCGGACACACCTATGTTGGAGAAAACAGAATTTATGTTTACCTGATAATTTTCTTTCTCCAAGGGTGTGTCCGGTCCACGGCCCGCCCTGGTTTTTTTAATCAGGTCTGATATTTTATTTTCTTTAACTACAGTCACCACGGTACCATATGGTTTCTCCTATGCAAATATTCCTCCTTAACGTCGGTCGAATGACTGGGGTAGGCGGAGCCTAGGAGGGATCATGTGACCAGCTTTGCTGGGCTCTTTGCCATTTCCTGTTGGGGAGGAGAATATCCCACAAGTAAGGATGACGCCGTGGACCGGACACACCGTTGGAGAAAGAAATTTATCAGGTAAACATAAATTCTGTTTTTTTGTGATTTAGCTAATTTTATTTAATTGTACTTAATGTAGGGAATTTGTTTAATTATAGTGTAGTGTTAGGTGTTATTGTAACTTAGGTTAAGTTTTATTTTACAGGTCAATTTGTATTTATTTTAGCTAGGTAGTTATTAAATAGTTAATAACTATTTAATAACTATTCTACCTAGATAAACTAAATACAAACTTGCCTGTAAAATAAAAATAAACCCTAAGCTAGCTACAATGTAACTATTAGTTATATTGTAGCTAGCTTAGGTTTTTTTATAGGTATTTAGTTTTAAATAGGAATAATTTAGTTAATGATAGTAATTTTATTTTGATTTATTTAAATTATATTTAAGTTAGGGAGGGTTAGGGTTAGACTTAGGTTTAGGGGTTAATAAATTTAATATAGTGGCGGCGACGTTGGGGGCGGCAGATTAGGGGTTAATAAATATAATGTAGGTGGCGGCGATGTTAGGGGCAGAAGATTAGGGGTTAATATTATTTAACTAGTGTTTGCAAGGCAGGAGTGCAGTGGTTTAGGGGTTAATATGTTTATTCTAATGGTGGCGATGTCCGGAGCGGCAGATTAGGGGTGTTTGCGATGCGGGAGGGCCTCGGTTTAGGGGTTAATAGGTAGTTTATGGATGTTTTTAAAATGCGTTAGGGATCTTGGAGGTAGAGGGTGTACCGCTCACTTTTTAGCCTCCCAGGACAGACTCATAATACCGGTGCTGTGGAAGGCCCATAGAAAAAAGGGTTTATGATGTTTACGTAAGTCGGATTGCGGTAAGGCCAAAAAAGTGTGCGGTGCCCCTATACCTCCAAGACTTGTAATACCAGCGGTAGTGAAAAAGCAGCGTTAGGACCTGTTAACGCTGCTTTTTCAGCTTACCGCAAAACTCGTAATCTAACCGTAATTTAGTACTGAGAACAGCCTTATCCGCATGAAGAATAAGATAAGGAGAATCACACTGTAGAGTTGAAAGCTCCAAAACTCTATGGGCAGAAGAAATTGACAGCAGAAACAAAACCTTCCAGGACAATAACTTAATATCAACAGAATGCATAGGCTCAAATGGAGCCTGCTGCATAACTTTAAGAACCAGATTAAGACTCCAAGGAGGAGCAATTGACCTAAACACAGGCCTGATTCACAGCATACGCGTTTCATGCTGTTGCGCACCTGTTCACTATATTGAGGGCAGTGAACAAGTGTGCAACCGCACGAAACGCGTATGCCATAAAGCTTATGTTCATCCTGCTAGCAGATTTTACCTGTCATGTTTTACTATGGAATTATGCTTTTAAACGTGATTTAATAAAGTGACTTTTTTATTATATCATTGGATTTACCAGCTTTGTACTTTGAGTGTGGGGGCACCTTTATTCTATACGTTTGTTGGCAGCTGTGACGAGTACGCCGCCCCCAGCATCTGAAGTCTATGTCGGCACCCCTCTCTCTATTGAGCCGTAACTGAAGAGCCCATGGGCTGGTAATAGTGCGCCTCGGACCTATATGTGTATGTCTGATTCTAACCAAAGCCTGGACAAAAAGATTGAACATCTAGTAAAATTGCAGACACTTCTGCAGAAGAATCGACAGAGACAAAATATGACCCTTTAGGGTACTGACTGATAAACCCTTCTCCAGACCCTCTTGAAGAAAGGACAGAATACAGGGAATTCTCACCTGACTCCAAGAAAAACCCCTAGAACCACAAATAAAGGTATTTATTCCATACCTTATAATAAATCTTACGTGAATCATAGTCTCAATAACCTTCACATTAAAACTTCGTCTGGACAAGACTAATCGTTCAATCTCCAAGCAGTCAGCTTCAGAGACACTAAGATCAGATGGAGAAAGGGACCCTGAAGTAGAAGATCCTTCCTCAGAGGCAGTTTCCACGGCGGAAATGATGACATCTTCACTAGGTCCGCAAACCAAGTTCTACGAGGCCACGCTGGAGCTAATTGAATCCCCGAAGCCTGCTCCTGTTTTATATGAGCTATCACCCAAGGAAGAAGGGCAACCGGAGAAAACAGATAAATTAGACCAAAATTCCATGGCAATGCCAGGGTGTCTACCAGAGCTGCCTGAGGATCTCTTGATCTTGGAAGCTTGGCATTAGACGAGATGCCATCAGATCCTGCTCCGGAACTCCCCATTTGAGGGTTAAAGGCAAGGTAAACTTGCGTGCAATCGTCATCACATTTATCAATAACATTAAAATTTAGTATAACTTTAATTCATCATTTGATTATATTTTTTAAAATAAGCCTCAAATCCTAATATTTACCTCTTGTTCTGCAACGATTACCTGTCCGCCCGACTTTAGTATAAAATTCATTGACACCTGGTTTACCTAGTGGCATCCAATCACCGCTTTCTCCATGTGGTGGTGAACACAGCATATCCGACGTCATCGGACCTCACTGCGCATGCGCCCGACAAGTAACGTCTCAAGGTAATTGCGATGAACAGCACTGTCGAGTCTGGCTATAGAAATTACGGACAATTGCGCATGCGCAGATGATTCTAGGTCCGTGAACGCGCAAAATTCTGACGTCGAATGCGGGTGGGTTGGTTCTCTAAGATGAGAACAGAAATATCGGAAGTATCAAGGGGGAGGAGTAATACAATAAAAGGTAGATATATTTTTATATAAATAACTTCAAATCAAACACGCAAATATTCAAAAGGACTTAGCGACTGCATTGCAAGGCTAATTAGAAAACTAAACAAAGTTAAAAACATTGCAAACCTTACCTTGCCTTTAACATTGAGAAAACTTCCGGATGGAGAGCCCATTCCCCTGGATGAAACGTCTGCCTGCTTAGATAATCCGCTTCCCAGTTGTCCATCCTTGGGATATTAATGGCAGAGAGATGACAATTGTGAGACTCTGCCCACTGAAGAATGCAAGTCACTTCCTTCATAGCTAACAAGCTCCGAGTTCCTCCTTGGTGGTTGATAAACGCCACCGAAGTGATGTTGTCCGATTGAAATCTGATAAACCGGACTAAACTCAGTTGAGGCCAAGCTGTTAGAGCATTGAGAATTGCTCTCAATTCTAGGATATTTATAGGGAGGGCAGACTCCTCCTGAGTCCAAAGTCCCTGAGCTCTTAGGGACCCCTAAACTGCTCCCCAGCCTAACAGGCTGGCATCTGTGGTCACAATAGGAAGGTCTCAAGAAACAAGTGCCCTGAGACAAATGGTCTTGGGAGATCCACCAAGACAGAAAAATCCTTGTCTGAGAGTCTAAAACTATCCACTGAGAAAGATCAGAGGGGTTTCTGTTCCACTTATTGAGCATACATAACTGTAGAGGTCTCAGATGGAAGAGAGCAAATGGAATAATGTCTATGGATGCCACTATGAGACCAATTACTTCTATGAATACTGCCATTGATGGACAAACAGAAGACTGAAGAGAACGACAGGCCCTTAGAAGCGTGAGAGTGGAGAATAGCTAACAGAGAATCTGTATGGGATATTGCTAACTGAAAAGATGGCGCCTGGACCAAGATATCGTCCAGGTAAGGAGCCACCGCAATCCCTAGAGATCTGGCCACAGCCAAAATAGCCACTAGATCCTTCGTAAAGATTCGAAGAGCAGCGGTGAGGCTGAAAGGCAGGACTACAAATTGGAAATGTTGATCAAAAAAAGCGAACCTCGGGAACTTGAAATGTTCCCTGTGGATAGGCACATGATGATACGCACCCTTTAGGTCTATGGTGGTCATAAACTGAACTTTCTGAACCAGAGGGAGAATAGAATGAATAGTCTCCATTTTGAAGGACGGGACCTTGAGAAACTTGTTGAGAGACTTGAGGTCTAGAATGTGTTGAAAAGTTCCCTCCTTTTTGGGAACCACAAAAAGATTTGAATAAAATCACTGACCCTGTTCTGCTAGAGAAACTGGTATAATCACTTTCAGAGAGGACAAATCCCTTATGCAGTTTAAGAAGGCTTCTCTCTTTACCTGGTTTACAGATAATCTTGATAATAGAAATCTGTCCCTGGAGGAACAAGACTTGAATCTTATCCTGTATCCCTGCAAGACTACATTCACTGCCCAAGGATCTGGAACGTTGTGAATCTAAGCCTGCTGAAAGAAGGAAAGCCTGCCCCCTACCTGATCCAGAACTGGATCAGGGCGGCCCCTTCATGCTGACTTAACATCAGCGTAAGGCTTTCTGGATTGCTTACCCTTGTTCCAGAGCTGGCTAGCCCTCCAAGAAGTCTTGGCTTGCTCAGATTTAGAAGACGAGGAAGATCTCTGTCCCTTGAAGTTACGAAAGTAATGAAAATTAGAATCATGATGACCCTGGGGTCTATTCTACTTATCTAGTGGTAAAAAAATTCACTTTCCACCAAGACTTGCATAGTGACATTGCAGATAAAAGTATTAGCCAGCTTTAGAGCCTTCATCCTATCCTAGATCTCCTCTATAATAGTCTCCTCTGAAATTAGATCAGACGATGGCCTCTAGTTATGAAGGTCTGTCGGCCCTGATCCAACAGTGCGGATCAGGTCCGACAGACCTTGCTGAATATGGCGAGCAATACGCTTGCCGTATTCAGCATTGCACCAGCAGCTCACAAGAGCTGCTGGTGCAACGCCACCCCCTGCAGACTCGCGGCCAATAGGCCGCCAGCAGGGGGTGTCAATCAACCCGATCGTACTCGATCGGGTTGATTTCCGGCGATGTCTGTCTGCCTGCTCAGAGCAGACGGACAGGTTATGGAGCAGCGGTCTTTGTGACCGCTGCTTCATAACTGCTGTTTCACACGGGGCATCAAGCACCATTCGGAGCTTGATACATATGCCCCAAAGAGTCACACCAATAAGAGGCTGCACTAGCAACTGGTTACCATTGCAAACCCGGATGAAGAAACATCTTTCTTAAATAAACCTCCAATTTCTTATCCATAGGGTCTCTAAAAGAGGAACTATCCTCAAGAGGAATAGTAGTTCTCTTGGCTAAGGTAGATATAGCGCCCTCTACTCTAGGAACAGTGTGCCACAGATCTCGCACTGAATCAGCCACAGGAAACATCTTTTTAAACACAGGAGACGGGTTAAAAGGAACACCCGGCTTCTCCCATTCCTGAGATATAATGTCAGACATGCAATCTGGAACAGGAAAAACCTCCACAGATTTAGGTTTGACATCAAAAACTCTATTCAGTTCATTAGCCCTTTTAGGAGCCTCTGCAATTGTTTCAGAGTCATCCAACATAGCTAAAACCTCCTTCAAAAGTAAACAGAGATGCTCCAGTTTAAATATAAAATTAATCTCTGAATCAGAGATCTCGCCCTCAGAAGCTGCAGAGGAATGATCCTCGCTAGATAACTGAGAAAGAATACCAACATTTTTGCGGAATCAGAACCCATAGAGATGTTCTTAGATTTCCTCTTCCTTTTACCAGAACTAGGTAAAGCACTTAGGGCTGCAGAAATCAACTGCGCAGCAAAATCTTTAGGCAAACAAACACTCCCAGAAACTGACTGAGAGGAACCGCAGAGCACTGCATGTGAATCTGTCAAAGACTGGGAAATTTTAGAAGAAGGCTGAGACAACCCCTGAACAGCATTATCCTGAGAAAAAGAAAGCCCAGATAAGGAGTCCTTATTCTTAGATAATAAAACCTTATAAAGGCAAGGGGAACAAGATTGCACAGAAGGTATAACCTGGGCATCTGCACAATAAAGACATTTATCAAATGACAGAGAAAGCTTGGGATCAGCATCCATAGTAAATAAAATAGCCCTTTATTTCCCTAATACTCTAATTTCAATATAAAAAATTAGAATAAAATCCTAAGCATAAATAATTATTAAACCGGCACCTCTACACCCCAGCCATGCTGGAGAGACTCACCCAACCAGTAACCCGGAATCCAATCCACGCCAGCAGATAAATCCTGTTCAAACTGCAGATCCTAGAAAGCTGCAAACATCAGAGAGAAGTGACAGGCAGAAAAACGACCTAATCAGGGCCGGTGCTAGGATTTTTGGCTACACAGGCGAAAACACAATTTACCGCCCCTCTCCCAGAATATATTATAGGTATATACCCTGCCAATACTGCTTCTTATCAAAATGCTATGGACCTGGTGTTGTGTTAAAGGGACAGGAAACCCCAAAATTTTCTTTCATGATTTGGATAGAACATACAACTTTAAACAACTTTCCAATTTACTTCCATTATCAAATTTGCTTTGTTCTCTTGTTATCCTTTGCTGAAGGAACTTTCAGCATTGCACTACTGGCAGCAAGATGAACACATCTAGTCAGCCAATCACAAAATACAAATGTGTGCAGGCACCAATTAGCAGCAGCTCCTACTAGTGTAGGATATGTGCGTGTTCTTTTTCAACAAGGGATACCAACAGAACAAAGCACATTTGAAAATAGAAGTGAATTTAAAAGTGTCTTAAAATTATATGTTCTATCTGAATCATGCAAGTTTAACTTTGACTTTCCTATCCCTTTAAGTAGCTATAGATAATTATTTTATCTATAATAATACAGAATTTCTGTTATCACATCAAATTCTTGTGTGTTAACCTGATTTGTTATAACTATAATAACCCTGTACATTCATATGTACACACACATACAAACAGTACCTGACCTACACAAAAAAGAGCCCTGATGAAATTTTGTTTGCCCCCACAAAGGTAACTCAGTAGTAAGAAATAGCACTAATATACATGCTGCTCCATATAAAGATTTTGAGGATAGAAAGACCTGCAATCTGTACTATTAAAAGGCTCCCTTGCATTAGGATTGTACACGTCCCGCATTTGCCTATGTATAAGCTGGCTGCTATGGGCCCCTTCCAACACTTGGGCCCTGGTGTCACTGCACCTGCTGTACCAATGGTAGTTTTACCCCTGCATACAAATACTGTACATATACATAAATACATACACATACTGTACATATTCATACATATGTACACTCACATACTGTACATACAGTATATACATACAAACATACTAACATACACACTGTATATATACAGTATATATATATATATATATATATATATATACACACACACACGTACAGACATACATATGAACACATACATGTATACACACATACTGTACATATACATAAATACATACTGTACATATTCATACATATGTACACTCACATACTGTACGTACAGTATATACATACACACATATATATATATATATACACATACAGACATACATACTGTATATATACAGTATATATATATACACACACACACGTACAGTATATACATAAACATACACACTTACATACTGTACATATTCATACATATGTACACTCACATACTGTATATATATATATATATATATATATATATATATAAATCTCCAGCATAAAAAAGGCACTCACTGGTTAGGTAAAACATAACATTTAATTAGTTACATTTAAAAAAACATGACGTTTCGGAAGCATTTCGCCCCCTTTATCAAATGTATGATACAGCTTGAAAATGTTACAAAAGCAGTATACAGACAGCAGTTACAGACATACAGACATACATATGAACACATAAATGTATACACACATACTGTACATATACATACACACATGCATACAGTATATACATAAACATACACACTTACATACTGTACATATTCACACACATACATACAGTATATACATAAACATACACACTTACATACTGTACATATTTATACATATGTACACTCACATACTGTATATATATATATATATATATATATATACACACATACATACACAGTTACAGACATACATATGAACACATAAATGTATACACACATACTGTACATATACATACACACATGCATACAGTATATACATAAACATACATACTGACATACACATACTGTACATATTCATACATATGTACACTCACATACTGTACATACAGTATATACATACACACATACAGTATATATACACATAAAGACATACACACTGTATATATACAGTATATATATATATATATATATATATATATATACATACACACACACACACGTACAGATATACATATGAACACACAAAAAACACATACTGTGCATATACTGTACATACACACATACAGTATATACATAAACATACATACATACTGTACATATAAATAAATACATACACATACTATACATATTCATACATATGTACACTCACATACTGTGTGTGTATATATATATATATATATATATATATATATATACATACACACACATACATACATACATACATACATACATACATACTGTACATATACATATTTACCTACACACATACTGTACATATATACACATACAGACATATGTATACACACACATACACTGTAAATATACATATATACACACATAAATGAAGTACACACAAAATTAAAATTTATGTATGTGTGCAAAATACTTTAACATATTATTATACATGTGTTTTGTGAAAATGTTTTTAGCCCAAATACTTCAGGAATTTTTCAGCACTACACATATATCTCCACTTGTAAACATCCTTTTAATAAAACCTTCTATGATATTATCTGACATATAGGGAATTGTTTACTATTTATGCTGAAAACTCATGTTTAATTGAGGCTGATGATGAAATACCAAACCAACTAAACTAAAGGAATGAGGTTTATATAAACATCATGTATAACCCCTTGTCTGCCAGAGTGGATTCAATCTTAGTACCACTCTAGCAGCCTAGTGACTTTCATGTCAGATACAGATTTTGACTTTGTAGTTCTTACTGAAATACTATTTGGGAGTGGGGAAAATATAGGATCAAAGCAGATCCAGACAGGAGAGTCAGGTGTTTATTTGGTGGGCATGGGGTATTAGAAAAAAATACCCTCCAGTGGCTTAGTAGGGGTCAGACAGGAGAGTAGAATAAGGAATCTGAATATCTGCTGGGGTCCATATATCAGACACCAGCATGTCTCCTGTCCACTAATGCCTTAAGAGGGGGCTAACAAATGCATTTAAAATGTAATAGCCAATAGTCATAATGAGGAGCAAGAAACACTTTCCAGGAGCCAGATATGGCTGATTTGCCTTAAAAAAAAACAATGTTTAAGTTTTATTAATGAGTTTTTCAAATGCAAAACAACATGCAACACATTCCTCTTTGCATTTTTAACAAGCATGTGGTTATGAACTATTTAAAGAGCTAACAGAACTGACATTTCATAAAATATGGACATGATTGTCAAATTATTTAAAACTTAAGGTAGGTAATATCTGTTACCTTATTCCACCTTGTCATTTGTGCACAGTGCAGCTAATCTTTGAACAAGACAGTACAGTAACAGAATGACATGCAATCCTGCCTGGCAGTCATAGAGTTAATGCAAGTTACTTTTGCTCCTCCTCTGCTGAACAATCCACACATGGGGCGCGATCCGATATAGATCGCAGTTTGCGGCGCAAGCGAGGGAACCCACATCGCCCGCAGTTTCAGCTCGCAACTCGAGCCATCCAATATGCGGCGCTGTCACTTGCTAAAGTGGCGCAAGTCTCACAAACCAGCGATGTCCAGAAATCTGCGTAAGTACAGATTTTTGGAGTCGCCAGTGACTTGCGCCACGTTAGAAACTGCCGGCGCCTATAAAACCTGACTAAAGTCTAAATCACCCGCACTGTCTAACACGCCTCCTAAACATAGCCCGACACGTCTAACATGCCTCCCTAACATAGCCCGACACGTCTAACCCTCTATCCGCTATCCCCCCTCACTATCCTAACAATAAAAAAGCTATTAACCCCTAAACCGCCGCTCCCGGACCCCGCCGCAACCTAATAAAGTTATTAACCCCTAAACCGTCGCTCCCATACCCCGCCGCCAGCTATATTATATCTATAACCCCCTAAAGTGAGCCCCTAACACTGCCGCCATCTATATTAAAATTATTAACCCCTAATGTAAGCCCCTAACACCGCCGCCATCTCTATTAAAATGATTAACCCCTAATTTAATCTACCTACCCCGCCGCCAGCTATATTATCTATATTAACCCTAAGTATATTATAGTTAATATAGGTATTACATTATATATATTAACTATATTAACCCTAATTATATTAGGGTTAATATAGTTAATATAGTTACTATAGTATTTATATTAACTATATTAACTCTATCTAACCCTAACACCCCTAACTAAATTTATATTAAATTAATCTAATTCATTTATAAACTAAAATATTCCTATTTAAATCTAAATACTTACCTATAAAATAAACCCTAAGATAGCTACAATATAATTAATAATTACATTGTAGCTATGTTAGGGTTAATATTTATTTTACAGGTAAATTGTTAATTATTTTAACTAGGTATAATAGCTATTAAGTAGTTATTAACTATTTAATATCTACCTAGTTAAAATAATTACCCAATTACCTGTAAAATAAATCCTAACCTAAGTTACAAATACACCTACACTATCAATAAATTAAATAAACTACAAACATCTATCTAAAAATACAATTAAATTAAATTAACTAAACTAAATTACAAAAAAAAACAAACACTAAATTACAAAAAATAAAAAAAAGATTACAAGATTTTTAAGCTAATTACACCTATTCTAAGCCCCCTAATAAAATAATAAACTCCCAAAAATAAAAAAATTCCCTGCCCTATTCTAAATTAAACAAATTTCAAAGCTCTTTACCTTACCAGCCCTTAAAAGGGCCTTTTGTGGGGCATGCCCCAAAGAATTCAGCTCTTTTGCATACAAATGCAATACCCCCCCCATTACAACCCACCACCCACATACCCCTATTCTAAAACCACCCAAACCCCCCTTAAAAAAGCCTAACACTACCCCCCTGAAGATCTCCCTACCTTGTCTTCACCACACCGGGCCGAACTCCTGATCCGATCCGGGCGATGTCTTCCTCCAAGCGGCAAAGAAGAATTCTTCCTCCGGCGATGTCTTCCTCCAAGCGGCAAAGAAGAATTCTTCCTCCGGCGATGTCTTCCTCCAAGCGGCAAAGAAGAATTCTTCCTCCGGCGACGTCTTCCTCCAAGCGGCAGCAAAGTCTTCATTCTTCCGGCGGCATCTTCAATCTTCTTTCTTCGCTCCGCCGCCGCGGAGCATCCATCCCGGCCGACGACTGAACGACGAATGAGGTACCTTTAAATGACGTCATCCAAGATGGCGTCCGCCGAATTCCGATTGGCTGATAGGATTCTATCAGCCAATCGGAATTAAGTTAGAAAAATCTGATTGGCTGATTGAATCAGCCAATCAGATTCAAGTTCAATCCGATTGGCTGATCCAATCAGCCAATCAGATTGAGCTCGCATTCTATTGGCTGTTCCGATCAGCCAATAGAATGCGAGCTCAATCTGATTGGCTGATTGGATCAGCCAATCGGATTGAACTTGAATCTGATTGGCTGATTCAATCAGCTTATCAGATTTTTCTAACTTAATTCCGATTGGCTGATAGAATCCTATCAGCCAATCGGAATTCGGCGGACGCCATCTTGGATGACGTCATTTAAAGGTACCTCATTCGTCGTTCAGTCGTCGGCCGGGATGGATGCTCCGCGGCGGCGGAGCGAAGAAAGAAGATTGAAGATGCCGCCGGAAGAATGAAGACTTTGCTGCCGCTTGGAGGAAGACGTCGCCGGAGGAAGAATTCTTCTTTGCCGCTTGGAGGAAGACATCGCCGGAGGAAGAATTCTTCTTTGCCGCTTGGAGGAAGACATCGCCCGGATCGGATCAGGAGTTCGGCCCGGTGTGGTGAAGACAAGGTAGGGAGATCTTCAGGGGGGTAGTGTTAGGCTTTTTTAAGGGGGGTTTGGGTGGTTTTAGAATAGGGGTATGTGGGTGGTGGGTTGTAATGGGGGGGGGGGGTATTGTATTTGTATGCAAAAGAGCTGAATTCTTTGGGGCATGCCCCACAAAACGCCCTTTTAAGGGCTGGTAAGGTAAAGAGCTTTGAAATTTTTTTAATTTAGAATAGGGCAGGGAATTTTTTTTATTTTGGGGGTTTATTATTTTATTAGGGGGCTTAGAATAGGTGTAATTAGCTTAAAAATCTTGTAATCTTTTTTAAATTTTTTGTAATTTAGTGTTTGTTTGTTTTTGTAATTTAGTTTAGTTAATTTAATTGTATTTTTAGATAGATGTTTGTAGTTTATTTAATTTATTGATAGTGTAGGTGTATTTGTAACTTAGGTTAGGATTTATTTTACAGGTAATTGGGTAATTATTTTAACTAGGTAGATATTAAATAGTTAATAACTATTTAATAGCTATTATACCTAGTTAAAATAATTAACAATTTACCCGTAAAATAAATATTAACCCTAACATAGCTACAATGTAATTATTAATTATATTGTAGCTATCTTAGGGTTTATTTTATAGGTAAGTATTTAGATTTAAATAGGAATATTTTAGTTTATAAATGAATTAGATTAATTTAATATAAATTTAGTTAGGGGTGTTAGGGTTAGATAGAGTTAATATAGTTAATATAAATACTATAGTAACTATATTAACTATATTAACCCTAATATAATTAGGGTTAATATAGTTAATATATATAATGTAATACCTATATTAACTATAATATACTTAGGGTTAATATAGATAATATAGCTGGCGGCGGGGTAGGTAGATTAAATTAGGGGTTAATCATTTTAATAGAGATGGCGGCGGTATAGGGGGATTAGATTAGGGGTTAATAATTTTTATATAGGTGGCGGCGGTGTAAGGGGTCAGATTAAGGGATAGATAAGGTAGATGACAGCGGTGTAAGGGGTTCTAATTAGGGGATAGATAAGGTAGATGGCGGCGGTTTTAGGGGCTCACAGTAGGGGGTTAGTTTATGTAGATGGCGGCGGGGTCCGGGAGCGGCGGTTTAGGGGTTAATAACTTTATTAGGGATTTCGGGGGGGGGGATCGCGGTTGACAGGTAGATAGACATTGCGCATGCGTTAGGTGTTAGGTTTATTTTAGAAGATCGCGGTTGACAGGGAGATAGACTGCGCATGCGTTAGGTGTTAGGTTTATTTTAGAAGATCGCAGTTGACAGGGAGATAGACATTGCGCATGCGTTAGCTGTTAGGTTTATTTTAGCAGCCAGTTTAGGGAGTTACGGGGTTCCAATAGTCAGCGTAAGGCTTCTTACGGCTGCTTTTTGTGGCGAGGTGAAAATGGAGTAAGTTTTCTCCATTTTCGCCACGTAAGTCCTTACGCTGCATATTGGATACCAAACTGCGCTGGTTTGGTATACCTGCCTATAGCCCAAAAAACTACGGGCGACGGCAGAAATATACGCGCATAACTTCTAGGTTACGCCGTATATGTGATACCAAACCAGCGTAAATATTGGCGTCGCCGGCTTTTGCGGGCGACGATTTTTATCGGATGGACCCCATGATTGATCATTAAAACAGTTCAGCAAGATCTTTTTGCTACCAGCCTAGCCTACCTGTTTAAAGCTTCTGCTGCTCCGTGTTACTGCTGGCTGCTTGTTCATCACGCTCCTCCCCCTTTCTCTCCGGTCTCTTCCTTATGCAGTGTGATTATGAGGAATGTGACCGGGGCTGAACTCAGGACTGTGTAGCAGCATGGTTGAAGTAATGAGAGAGCCAGCATATGTGTGTGTGGGGAGGGGCGTACGGAAGGTACATTGCCCATAAATAAAAAGTGCACAGCAGTTTAATGAAAAAGAAAAAAAATGCAATGATGCTGCTGCTGCTGTAGCATAGTCACTTGCTGCTCCAAGTTTGCGCCCACCTGCTGAAGCGCCCTAAGGCATTTGCCTAACTTGCCTGTATGCAAGCGCCGGCCCTGGACTTAATGCCAGAAAATCCGGTCTGTCCCCTTGAAAATCCGGCTTCCAAACAGCCAGCTAGAAACAAACCGTTCAGCACTCAGGAAGTAACTGACCGGTCACATGACCTCAAATTCAAAAGTGAGATGCAGTAAAAAGAACCGCCAACAACTTCCTTAGAGATATTACCCAAATTAAATAAAAGGTAAAGTTGTGCAAACAAATCCCCATGGCCAAAATCAAAAAAGCCTTCACATGACAGAACAGTGCCCTGAACTGCTGCCCAATAAATCCCTAATCTTTAAAAGAGATATTTAGTCCCATAAGGATCCACCTTGTTCTCTATGTATCCTTTTTTATTCTTTTGAAAACAAGGAACCCCTAAGTGCTGCATCCTTCTCACCTAGAAGGTAAAAGCACTTACCTGTGGATCCGCTGTAGGGCAGGTACAGCAAACTGTGTGACAGAATCCTCACTGACATAGACCTGTAGATAAAGAAAAAACAGAGTAACCAACCGTGGTTTTCTATATAGGGGTAGCAAAAATGTTGGAAGGTAAGCAAAGACCACCTCGCCATCTTCCAACTGCTAAAAGCCACCATTACTCTTACTTGAGAGAATTACATGGACACAGCATAACCCAATCCTTGCTTGCAGGGAAAAGTACCCATTAAATGATTAACAACTTGATTTCTTCAGACACCTTCTTCACACATCACCTACAATGTACACAGGCAAAGAATGACTGGGGATTGTGGGTAGTGGGAGGATACTTGAGGCTTTGCTGGGGTGTTATTTGCCTCCACCTGGTGGCCAGGAGTTGAATTCCTACTAGTAATTGAATGGATTTGTGGACTATCCATGCCATTGGAAAGAATACTATTTTTCTTTATGCATTTATTGTTTGTAATTTTAAAATCTACACAGCAAGTGCGCATGTGGGGTACAAAGGAACCACAAACTTAATGTACAATGTTGTCACCAGGGATTTTAGATATGTTAGAGGCAGGTGGGCAGTAACTCTGGGCTCTAGCTCTTATTCTGGTTCAGTAAAGCCACAATGATGTGTCTGGGGCATTTACTTTTATTTTTACAGGGTATTTTTTTCTTTTTTCATATTAGTATATTTACATTTATTAGCCTCAAGCAATAGCTGAACTAGTTTCCTTTGCAAATATGACAACAGCCTTTGGAAAAAGGTTACCAAAAGAAGTACAATATATGTGTATTACTAGCACCCAATGGATAAAATTATTGATCTGTATGTTACTGACATAAAGGGGTTAAACATTACTCCATGTGTTAAAATAATTATATGTGTTACAGGCAGTCATGAGTGGTTATGTGATTGATATAGATGTGTGTTGTAGTGGGGTTAAATAATTGATCTGTGTGTGCTAAATAATTGATCTGTGTGTGTTACTGGCAGCCAAGGATGGATCAAATCACTGCTCTCTGAGTATTACAAGCTTTCAAATTGGGTCACATCACTACACAAGGTTAGGGAAGAGCCAGGGCAGGATTTGAGAGTCCAGAGCAGGGTATTGGGGAGGTACCACGTTGTAGCTATGGACTGAAGCTCCTGGTAGTTTATTTCACTGCTCACAGTACTGTGTCTAACTTCTGTATTTTCCCTCTGCTGCAGTTCTGACACTGGGTAAGCTAAAATACGTTTTTTTTATTATTATTTTTTTACCCACCCCAGTCTCTGTATGAACATTATCTATATTGCACAGATCATGTTTATGCCATTTATCATAAGATTTAAAGGGACATTAAACTGTTGGGTGCAACTACAGTACCATGGTTTCTATTCACCTTGCTGTTGTTTTTTCCCCTTACGTCTGCAGCTCTCTTCAAAGCCCTTCTTGTTAGTAAAGCTCTGCATCTTCACACCGGACGCTGCTGTCTTGGAGTTTGTGTTCTCCCATTTTGTGACAGAAGCAGTGCATATCCACATATCACCGACATTGGGGTCTTCTTTACAAGCCATATCATGCACTTCAGTTTAGAGTGCACAATACAGAGCAGGAGCTGTAATATTTTTGTAAAGGCTCTCTGCATTGCTCTATATTAGCCCTGAGGGATTTTTTTTATAATTGTTATGTAATATTATGCTTTCTATTATACAAACTATCCCAAAGTGCAAGATACAAAAAGCTGGTAACATCACTCATCTGTGAAAGGACCCTGCTTCTTTCCCAGGATGCAACAATATGTGTGTTCCATCTTGTATGCAGAACTTTACCAGCTGGATTCTGTAATGGGTTAAAATAAGAGAAAGGCTTTAAAGAGAGCTGCAGTTGTGAAACAATAGCATAGTGAGTAATAACCCTGCTACTGTAGTTGTAGCTGTTTAATGTCCCTTTAATGTGGTTATGAATATTTAACATTCCAATGTTCTTCACATAGAAGAAAGTCTTTTTATTTTTAAATAAATACATATTTATATATATGAGGTTAATAGTTAGAGACTTGCGGTAGGTATGTGGTGGTTTAGAGGTTAATAGTTAGCGACTTGCGGTGGGTATGTGGCGGTTTAGAGGTTAATAGCGACCTGTAGTGGGTATGTGGTGGTTTAGATGTTTATAAGTTTAGTGTTAGTTTGCGATTGTGGGGTACTTCGGTTTAGGGATAGGATAAGCAATTTGGCAGTAATATTCAAGGGATCATTTACTATACATCACCAATATGATCGGCGATGCTGGGTGTTGTCTAACCCAGCATTGCCTACCAATTGCATGTATAGTAAACGCCTCTCAGCGATGCCGCTATGTTGGGAGCTTGGAATATTCCGACAGGCTTGCTCGACATAGCAGCAGATCCCTTTGAATATTTTGCTGCCTCGTATCACTTTCCATCATCGGGGCCTAGATGTGGGAAATGAAAGAAAGATCTGAATAAAGTGTGGCCCTAAGACATCAGGCATCAGGGGTTGGAGTAAAGATGTTATTATCAACAGTTTTAGAAAGTTAAGATTTTCGAAGAAGGGGGGGAAATAAGGAGTTCAGGAGAGATTTAGCTTAAGGTAGTGAGAGGACATCCAGGATGAAATACTAGAAAAACAGTTAGTGATACGAGTTAGTAAGAAAGGGAATAAGTCTGGTGCAGATCTTTAGATTTGGGTATCATCAGCATACAAATGATATTGAAACCTGTGGGTTTTGTGAATTGGCTTCTACTGAGAGTCACATAAATACATGAATTTTTGTTTGTATGTACAGCATTCATCATTGCTAGCAACACACTATATGCGTCTTCTATTGACAAAGCTCTATATACTTGCATTATAATCCAAGTCACACACAGATATTACTGATAGTTATTCCCATGTCTTTTATTCGTCATGAGTTCTGTCACTGTGCTTCATACACAAATATCATGTTGCTTATTTGTATTTTTGGGAAGTTGCATAGATGTGCTGTTCTGTTCCTACAGGGTTCTAAGTTGGATAACTCAAGGTCTGGAGAAGGTGATTCCTCAACCAGTCACGGCTGCAAAACAGGTATATACAACGCTAGGTCCACCACCAGCAATATAGTATATTCCACACTGTCACCTTTAGCTTGATATTCAATACCATGTCTGTAATGGTGTATAGCTGTTAGCAATATTATTTACACTGTGCCATTTGTGCTATATTCTTAACACACTTTCAGCTTCGTGCACTTAGGCTTAGCGTACCTTCGGGTTAGCGCTCAAGCAGAAGCCAGAAAAGAGTTTTATAGCGCACCCCATAGAAGTCTTTGAGGTGAGGGATTTAGTGTGGCTGTGCTATCTGACCTCCAGATGCTAGAGCTCTTGAAGATTTCACTTGAGCACTTCCTTTTTATTTTGAACTTGTAATATGAGAACAAGAATAAGAGCACTATTGATTTAACTTAAGCAGTGTTACTAGTAGCGCTAATATTTTTGCACCCCACTAATCTGAGCCATTATCAGCAATACTACATATACAGTGCTCTCTTTTGATGTTGGACTTTTACTTATATCCCATGTTGTTCTTCTTTTTCAGGACTCACAGACATGCCCTGTAGAAAAGAGTAAGTAACTATCTCTTACTTTTTAACCAAAGAAAGTTATTTCGAAACCTCAAGCTCAAATACAGGTGTGCAACCAGTTAGGCTACAGTCTGAAGAGGTGTTGCTCTTTATCTTTTTTTAATTTTTTTTATTATTTATGTATGTTAGTGAAAAATATAGATATCTTTTTGTATTTATAAATGTTCTTTTATAACTTAAAGGGATAGTCTAGTAAAAATAAAATTTTCATGATTTAGATCAGGGCCGAAACTACAGGGGGCACAGAGGTCGCAATTGCGACTGGGCCCCCAGGGGTGGGGGCCAAGCTTAAAAAAAAAAAAGTTGACCTGCCAGTGCCACTGCCTGCACTGATATCATGTGATTGTGACATGATGCTTCACTAGTGTCTCTGACTACATTGGTTAGTGTTTCTGTTTTACCCATTGGTGTTTATGTGTGTGTGTGTGTGTGTGTGTATGTATGTGACTGTGTGTGTATTTATGCATGTATGTATGTGTGTATGTTTGTGGAACCAGCAAATTACAGACCTTGTTACTACAGCATGGGGGTGGGGGTAAACAGTGTCAGTCTATACAATACCACTATATACAGTATGGGGGGGCTGGACCATGTCACAGACTACTGTGGTCACTATATAAAGTACTGGGGCAGGTAGGGGCAGGCCAGCCATCTTACTGGCAGATTACAGACTGTGTCACTGACTCACTATATACAGTACTGGGGGGTTATACAGTGTCACTATATACAGTAATAGGGGGTCAGACCATCTCACAGACTGTGGGCACAGGGTACCTCCTTTTGCAGACATGTAATCTGATTCACATTTTTTTCTGTGTTAAATGTAAAAAAAAAAAAAAAAAAAATATGTATCAAATTCAGCTTTTTTTTTGGGGGGGGGGGGGGCTTCTTAGATTCTTGCATCTGGACCCTGTGGTTTCTAGTTACACCTCTGATTCAGATAAAGCATGCAATTTTAAGTAACTTTCTAAATAACTCCTATTATCAATTCTTCTTTGTTATCTTTATTTGAAAAAGCAAGAAAGTAAGCTTAGGAGCCAGCCCATTTTTGGTTCAGCACCTGGGTAGCGCTTGCTGATTGGTGTTTAAATGTAGCCACCAATCAGCAAGTGCTACCCAGGTTCTGAACTAAAAATGGGCCGGCTCCTAAGCTTACATTCTTGCTTTTTCAAATAAATATACCAAGAGAATGAAGAAAAATTGAGAACAGGAATAAATTAGAACGTTGCTTAAAATTGCATGCTCTATCTGAATCATAAAAGTTTAAAGGGACATGAAACCCAAATTTTTTCTTTCATGATTTAAAAAGAGCATACAATTATAAACAACTTTCAAATTTACTTCTATTATATATTTTGCTTCATTCTCTTGATATTCTTTGCTGAAAAGCATATCTAGATATGCTTAGTAGCTGCTGATTGGTAGCTGCACATAGATGCCTCATGTGATTGGTTCACTGTGTGCATTGCTATTTCTTCATTAAAGTATATCTAAAGAATGAAGCAAATTAGGTAATAGAAGTAAATTGGAATGTTGTTTAAAATTGTATTCTCTACCTTAATCATGAAAGAAAATGTTTGGGTATAGTGTCCCTTTAATTGTGACTAGACAACCCCTTTAACTTTTAAGATCCATTTTTTCTAATAATTTATTTTTGGTTTGCACCACTCAAGTTCTCTATTGTTTGGACTGAAGATGATTCAGTCCTGTGAGATAAATGCCAACCAGGATATCTTGCAACAGACAAGTGACAAGCAAACTAGTAATATGTGATCTAAAGCATCTTTGTTAGGAGAACTTCGTTAGAGAAGGAATTTGTATTTGTAAAACCCAAGACTAGACATGTGCAGTGTTTATGCACACCAAAAAAATTAGTTTAGTTTTCATTTGTTAAATAAATGATTTAGTTTTGTCATATTCGTTATATTAAGTTAATTCGCTTTTTAGATCCATTTGTTTTTTCGGATCCATTAGTTTTTCAGATCCAATCGTTATCGGGTCCATTTGTTATTTCTGACCATTTGTTATTCGGATTGGTTTAAATCCTTGCGTTTGCCGATATTACTGCATTATCAGCCAGTATTTCTGCCAATAATACTTCAGGACATTCAATTCAGCTTTCTTTAATATAGCTGAATTAAATGTCTCAAAGTATTATCAGCAGAAATACCGGCCTATAATGCGGTAATATCGGTTACATGTTACAAAGTACACTAAAACACCCATAAACTACACTATTAACCCATAATCTGCCATCCGCCTGCATCATAACTAATAAATAAACCTAATAACCTCAAAACTGCCACCCCTACATAGCCAACACTAAATAAACCTATTAACCTATAAACCTCCGTCTCCCCACATCGCCAACACTAAATAAACCTATTAACCTCTAAACCGCCATCCCCCCATCGCCAACACAAAATAAACCTCTTAACCTCTAAGCCGCTGTCCCCCCACATTGCCAACACTAAATAAACCTATTAACCTCTAAACCACCATCCCCCACATCGCCAACACTAAATAAAGCTATTAACCCCTAAACCGCCATCCCCCTACAGTGCCAACACTAAATAAACTTATTAACCTCTAAACCACCATTCGCCCAGGTGGCAACTACATAAATTAAACTATTAACCCCTTAACCTAAGACCCTCTAACTTTAACATAGTTAAAATACACATAAATTAAAGTTACAATATTACTAATTAACTTAAAATAAATAAAAACTTACCTGTGAAACAAAAATAAAACGTAAGCTTAAACTAAAAAAAAAAACTAACATTACTTGTTTTAAAAACAAAACAAAAAAAAACCTAACCACTAAAAATAATAAAACCTAACATAACAAAAAATAAAAACTACAATTACAAAAAATAATAAACTCTAAAATTACAAAAAATAAAAAAAATACTATTACAAAAAATAACAAACTAAATTATCCAAAATAATAATAAAAATGATTCCTATTCTAATACCCCAGTATAAAAAAAACACCCCCAAAAAACCTAATTTTTAAACTACCAATAGCCCTTAAAATGGCATTACCCAAAAGTTAACAGCTCTTTTGCCATAAAATAAACCAAATACCCCCTAACATTACAACCCCCCGCCCCCTCCAAAAAAAAAACCTAACTAAAAAAAGCCTTATCTACCCATTGCCCTGAAAAGGGCATTTGTATGGGCATTGCCCTTAAAAGGGCATTCAGCTCTTTTTAAGCCCTTAAAAAATAGAAAAGCCATAATCTTAAAAAAAACCCACCTCAAACAGAAACCTAACACTAACTCCAAAATCGGTACTCACCATTGCTGAAGTCCGCCGAAACACCTGCGTCCAGGCGACTCAATCTTCATCCATCGCGGGTCATAAGACCACTGCTCCTTAACTTGTCCACAATCTTCCCAGTCCGATCAGGATAATTGACACCCCCTGCTAGCGGCTAATTGGCCGCAAATTTGCAGGGGGCGGCAAGAAATGCTTGTGCAATGTTAAATGCCGACAGAGTCTCTTATGAAGTCTTCATGGTATTCTGTATAAAGTGTCATTATTTTCCACTATTTGCCTGTCTAGCTATTTGCTGTATTGTCACTATATTTACATTTTATAAAACTCCTCTTCTGTTACTGTTAATAAACTACATATGGATTTATTTGTCTTGTGCATTATATAATTCATTGTCATGTATATGACATAAGTAGAGTACTATTTTTTCTTCAAATGGATTTACGTCCTCAATACTGTAGATGTGTTTGGTTTTTTTATGCAAAGAGGTATAAATATTCTTGAAACACATTAGCGTCCTCACTGACATGTGCCCATATTCAGAATCTTCTTGAATAATTTTGTCACTCAGCTTCCTTACTGACTTCCTGCTTTTATTCCTGTGGTTATGTTTATATATACGTCTGTAAACAAGATTCTGCTCACTAGTAGCTGGCCTTTTTCCTTCACAGTCTAAAAGCCGGTATGACTAAAACTTTCTTTATTCCAAGAAATAATTATTAAAACATGGCTCACAAAGTGAAAATAAAAATAAGCACAGACCTTGGACAGACTAGTCTTTGGACTTTTTCCTTCCCCTTCCCCTAAATGATATGAATCATCAGTTTTTCTTCTGATACACAAACAAAAGCATACGTCAGATTTAACAATTGCATCAGTACCCCTCTCTATTGTGTTACCTTAATATTTCTTTAAATTAAAGTTATGCCCTATGAGTACACCTATCCCTCTATGATTTCTTTCTTCTAAATTAACTCCTCTTGAACTGGGCTTAGCAGATATTAGCGCTGCGGAATCTGTTGGTGCTCTACAAATACCTGATAATAATAATTATATTACTTACTCTTTTGAAAGTGATTTCCATGCCCAGTTATCTGTAGAGTAGAAAGGGGCACAATTGGACTTCACCTACTGTGGTTGGCATTGTGTTGATTTTGGGCGACTTTAGTAAAATTTACTTTGAACACTAGATAATATTTTGTTTAATATATTAGACAGGAGACAAATCTAGGAGTGTAGGCTGAGGAACCGGGTCATTTATTAATTGTTTTCTCTTCTCCTTTGTTTCAGAGGGAAGTGGGGTTTAAAACTCCTGAAACAAATGGAAAAGAAGACATGGAAGACCCCTCCTCACACCCATTCTTACAAGACAAATAGCTTATAGCTTCAGAGCCACCTACAAAATGAGAAGGCACCGTGGTAGTGACTGTTGTTAGGGCTGATGATAGCACTGGCTGGAAACCAACTATTTTATTTTTTTTATTTTTATTTTTTCATTCAAAAATGTGTACAGTTAAACCTCTTTAGGCTTCCTCTGGATTATGTAGTGGTGATGACTGACAAACACCTAACAACCAGTCCTGTAACATCATAATGCATTCAGATAACATTCAGATATATGTCCTAAGAACAGATTCCCTCCCTCCACATGGCAGAAAATCCCCTACAGACTAACCAGTGAAACACAGTTTCCATCCAAACATCATCATTACATTAGTAAGGTTGATACAATATATGGCTTTAAGAGTCATTATGTCTTGAAGTTGTAGCAGTTAAATATACTAAGGCATAACAGTGATAGACTTGATACTAAGGCATAACAGTGATAGACTTGATACTAAGGCATAACAGTGATAGACTTGATACTAAGGCATAACAGTGATAGACTTGATACTAAGGCATAACAGTGATAGACTTGATACTAAGGCATATAAGTGATAGATATGATACTAAGCAGGCGTCAAGTCCTACAAAAAAAAGTGTGGGAACTCACCAAGTCTTCTACCCCCTCACCATTAACCCTTTAAGGACACAGCTTTCAGCTCAATTGTTTTATGACGGAAAAATTCCGTCATATGTCCTTAAGAGGTTAATATTGTTTTATACACACACACGTACATACACACACACTTACATACTCACACACACACACACTGTATTTATATGTACAACCCTAATTCCGAAAAAGTTGGGACAGTATGGAAAATGCAAAAAAACAAACAAAAAGAGTCATTTGAAAATTAACTCTGTACAATATTGAAAACACCTTCGGCTAGATTACGAGTTTTGTGTTAGAGGCTATGCGGTGCTAACGAGCAGTTTTGTCTCACCACTCACTTACCTGCAGTGCTGGTATTACAGGTTTTTACAAACCCGTTGTTAAAACACAAGAAGTGAACGTTGAGCAAAATTTTGCTCATTACCGCACTCCAATACCAGCACTGCTTAAGTCAGCGGTGAGCAGGTCGTACATGCTCGTGCACGATTTCCCCATAGGAATCAACGGGGAGAGCCGGCTGAGAAAAAGTCTAACACCTGCCAAAAAGCAGCAACTCACTAACGCAGCCCCATTGATTCCTATGGGGAAACACATTTTATGTTTACACCTAACACCCTAACATGAACCCCGAGTCTAAACACCCCTAATCTTACACTTATTAACCCCTAATCTTCCGCCCCCGACATCGCCGACACCTGCATTATATTTATTAACCCCTAATCTGCCGCTCCGGACACCACTGCCACCTACATTATACTTATGAACCCCTAATCTGCTGCCCTCAACATTGCCGCCACCTACATTATATTTATTAACCACTAATCTGCCACCCCAATGTCGCCGCCACCTACCTACACTTATTAAACCCTAATCTGCCGCCCCAACGTCGCCGCCACTATAATAAACATATTAACCCCTAAACCGCCGTACTCCCGCCTCGCAAACATTAGTTAAATATTATTAACCCCTAATCTGCCACCCCCAACTTCGCCGCCACCTACCTACATTTATTAACCCCTAATCTGCCGCCCCCAACTTCGCCGCCACTATACTAAATGTATTAACCCCTAAACCTAAGTCTAACCCTAACCCTAACACCCCCTAACTTAAAGGGACAGTATACTGTAAAAGAGTTTTTCCCTTAATGTGTTTACAATTGCTTTTTTTTACCAACTGCAGAGTAAAAAATGTATGAAAATTAGCTTTTTAAGGTTTATTTCTGTATATTAAAGCTCTGATTTTGTGTTTTGAAGCCACAACCTAATAAAATAGGTTGAACTTGTAGGTATAATCAGATCTCATTACTGTATCACATTGTGCACATATACCTGCTTCTTTATCTTATATCTGTCCTTAAAACAATCACCAATACTTTGAGAGAACAATGGAAAATCAACATTTTATTACCTTATCTCTGCTTTATCACACTGGGAGTGTAATTTCTTCTGCTGGCTGTGTTTACAACTTTCAGAATAGGTGGGCATACCACATGCTAAATTAACAATTTCAAATGCCAATATAAGGGTAAAGGAGCTACTTGTAAACAATTTAATACACTCCAGCAGGAAAAGTGGATCATTGGGAACAAATTAAAGGGGAGAAAATTTTTGAGTAAACTGTCCCTTTAAATATAATTTAAATAAGTCTAAATAAAATTACTATCATTAACTACATTATTCCTATTTAAAACTAAATACTTACCTATAAAATAAACCCTAAGCTAGCTACAATATAACTAATAGTTACATTGTATCTAGCTTAGGGTTTATTTTTATTTTACAGGCAAGTTTGTATTTATTTTAACTAGGTAGAATAGTTATTAAATAGTTATTAACTATTTAATAACTACCTAGCTAAAATAAAGACAAAAGTACCTGTAAAATAAAACCTAACCTAAGTTACAATAACACCTAACACTACACTATAATTAAATAAATTTACTAAATTAAATACAATGAAATAAATTAAATTAGCTAAAGTACAAACAAAACAACACTAAATTTCAGAAAATAATAAACAAATTACAGATATTCAAACTAATTACACCTAATCTAATAGCCCTATCAAAATAAAAAAGCCCCCCCCAAAATAAAAAAAAAACCTAGCCTAAACTAAACTACCAATAGCCCTTAAAAGGGCCTTTTGCGGGGCATTGCCCCAAAGTAATCAGCTCTTTTACCTGTAAAAAAAAATACAAACAACCCCTCCAACAGTAAAACCCATCACCCACACAACCAACCCCCCAAATAAAATACTATCTAAAAAAACCTAAGCTCCCCATTGCCCTGAAAATGGCATTTGGATGGGCATTGCCCTTAAAAGGGCAGTTAGCTCTCTTGCAGGCCCAAACCCTAACCTAAAAATAAAACCCACCCAATACACCCTTAAAAAAACACTAACCCCCTGAAGATCGACTTACAGTTCTGAAGATCCGATATCCATCCTCAAGGAAGCAGCAGAAGTCTTTATCCAACTGGGCCGAAGTCCTCAACGAAGCCGGGAGAAGTCTTCATCCAAGCCGAGCGAAGTGGTCCTCCAGATGGGCAGAAGTCTTCATCCAGACGGTATCTTCTATCTTCATCCATCTGACGCAGAGCGGGTTCATCTTCAAGACATCCGACGCGGAGCATCCTCTTCATCCGATGACTACCCGACGAATGAAGGTTCCTTTAAGTGACGTCATCCAAGATGGCGTCCCTTAGATTCCAATTAGCTGATAGAATTCTATCAGCCAATCGGAATTAAGGTAGAAAAAATCCTATTGGCTGATGCAATCAGCCAATAGGGTTTGAAGTTCAATCCTATTGGCTGATTCAATAATGATAGGAATTTTATTTTGACTTATTTAAATTATATTTAAGTTAGGGGGGGTTAGGGTTAGACTTAGGTTTAGGGGTTAATACATTTAGTATAGTGGCGGCGACGTTGGGGGCGGCAGATTAGGGGTTAATAAATGTAGGTAGGTAGCGGCAATGTTAGGAATGGCAGATTAGCGGTTAATAATATTTAACTAATGTTTGCGAGGCGGGAGTGTGGCGATTTAGGGGTTAATATATTTATTATAGTGTCGGCGATGTTGGGGGCGGCAGATTAGGGGTTAATAAGTTTAGGTAGGTTGCGGCGACATTGGGGGCGGCAGATTAGGGGTTAATAAATATGATGTAGGTGTCAGGGATGTTGGGGGCAGCAGATTAGGGGTTCATAAATATAATGTAGGTGGGGCGGTGTTCGGTGCGGCAGATTAGGGGTTAAAAATTTAATTTTAGTGTTTGCGATGTGGGAGGGCCTCGGTTTAGGGGGTAATAGGTAGTTTAGGGTGTTAGTGTACTTTTTAGCACTTTAGTTATGAGTTTTATGTTACGGAGTTGTACCATAACACTCTTAACTACTGACTTTTAAATGCATTAGGACTCTTGACAGGGTAGGGTGTACAGCTCACTTTTTGGCCTCCCAGGACAGACTCGTAATACCGGCGCTATGGACGTCCCATAGAAAAAAGACTTTACAAAGTTTATGTAAGTCGTTTTGCGGTAAGGCCAAAGAAGTGTGCGGTGACCCTAAATCTTCAAGACTCGTAATAGCAGCGGTAGGGAAAAAGCAGCGTTAGGACCTGTTAACGCTGCTTTTTCAGCTTAATGCACAACTCGTAATCTAGCCGCTTATTAACACATTATTTGATGTTTTACTTTGTGAATTTAATGTATTTTTAAAATATACATTCATTTCAAATCTGATGACTGCAACACGTTCCAAAAAAGTTGGGACAGGGACAATTTAGGACTAATAGTGATGTGGCAAGTTGAAATAAGAAAGTGATGTGAAACAGGTGAGGCAATCATGTAATCATAGTATATTAGGAGCCTCCAAAAAAGGCATACTCCTTCAAGAGCAAGGATGGGTCTAGGCTCACCAATCTGCCAACAGATGCCTCAGTGAATAATCCAACACTTTGACAACAACATTCCCCAAAGACAAATCGGTAGGAATTTGTGCATTTTACCTTCTAAAGTATACAACTTAAGTAAAAGATTCAAGGAATCCGGTCAAATCTTGGTGCGGAAACCACTTCTGAATCCCTCAGATTTCACTGTCTCAAAAACTGTCATGAATTTGTAATGGATATCCTGACATGGACTCGGGAATACTTTGGTAAACTTTTGTCAGTCAACACCATTCACCACTGCATCCACAGATGTAAGTTAAGGCTTTACTATGCAAAGCATAAACCATACATCAACACTGTCCAGAAGAGCTGCCTAGTTCTATGGGCTCGGTCTCATCTGAGATGGACAGTAGCACAGTGGAATTGTGTTTTTTGGTCCAATGAGTCAACATTTCAATTAGTGTTTGGAAAAAACAGCGGTCGTGTTCTCCGGGCCAAAGATGAGAAGGACCATCCAAGCTGTTATCAGCATCAGGTCCAAAGGCCAGCATCTGTCATGGTATGGGGGTGTGTCAGTGCCCATGGAACGGGTAACTTGCACATTTGTGAGGGCACCATTAAAGCAGAAAGATAGGTATACATTTTGGAGCAACATATGCTGTCATCTAGACATCATCTTTTCCAGGGACGTCCCTGCATTTCCAGTAGGACAACACCAAACCACATTCTGCTCGGATTACAAGTGCATAGTTGTGTAAGAGAGTGCGTGTGCTAGCATGGCCTGCCTGCAGTCCTGACCTGTCTCCGATTGAGAATGTGTGGTACATTATGAAGTGCAAAATAAGGCAACAAAGGCCCGCACAAATTTGCAGCTGAAGACATGCATAATGGATGAATGGGGGGAAATTCTGCATGCTAAACTTAACCTACTGGTGTCTTCAGTGCCTCAACGTTTAGTAAGTGTTATTAAAAGAAAATGTGATGTTACACAATTTTTTTGGAGTGTGTTGCAGTCATCAGATTTGAAATGAGTGTATATTTTCAAATATACATTAAATTCACAAAGTAAAAAATCAAATAATGTGTTAGTAATGTGTTTTCAATATAGTACATGGGGAACTGAATTTTCAAATTACTCTTTCTTTGTTTTTTTGCATTTTTCATACTGTCCCAACTTTTTCGGAATTGGGGTTGTATATAATCTATACACGCTGGTTAATGAAAGGAAATTAAAACCAATGAAGGGCTGAATGGTTGCCTTTGGGCCTTAGGATGGACACCTATGGTTACATTTTTACATGGAAGGGAGACATTTTTATTTGTAATTTAGAATTCAACTGATATTGAATACTAAGAAGTCAGATACACACTAATTAGAACACATGAAGGGGCATTTGTATATAGATGATGTTGAATAATCAAAACAGCTAAGAGCCTTAGTAAAATTTTAGGAGATGTTACTCCCTGGCTTCAGGATGTGTAAGGCTCTCTAATGTAAACATCTGATATCATGATCTTGCTAAGGTTTGTGTGTGCACTCACTCTGCAGTAAGAAACAATGATAATGTGATTTACAGTAAAATTATGGTCACAAGGTGTCTGAGTGTCATTTTCTTTTACCATTAACACGTAAACCAAGTAAATGTGAAGCAATTAACACTAGCAGAGGAAGCAGTAGGAATGAGGGAACAGTAACATTGAAAGCAAAACAGGTCACCTTGCACTTTGGGATGAAACTCGTAAGGTTGAATCTACAGCAAATACATTATCTTGCAGAGGTCAGTATTCTGCAGAGAATATGGCCTGCTGACCATAAATTGATAGCCATACAGACACCAACATAGATAAACAGACTGCACATACTATTGGTGTGTAAAATAAAGTAATTGGGCTTATTCTACTACAAAATGTTTTACAAACACCTTTAATTGCAAGGACTCTTTTCCTTTGTGTGTACACATGTATTAACCTTGCAAACCGTATCTTAGCTATTCCTGGAAGAACTAAAAGGAATTCCAATCAGAGAGAAAGCAGGAAGCTTGAAGGACATGACTCTTCCCTTCTTGATCACATTTTTTCTTTGGCGAAACACTATACACAAAACAATTTTAAAATAACTAAAGTAGACACACATGAACGCCTTTTTAATGTCAAGATTCAGGGTGTTCATACTCACATGGTGCATAGCCAGCTTAACTTCAGTTTCTCACACCCTTCTTTCTTCCCTCTCCTTCCTATTCGTGGTGGGCTGAAATCTCCATGTCTGACAGCAACTCCAGACTCCTTCTCTCTCACAGAGTCTCACCCACTTAAGCTGCAATAGTCATATTTCTGCTGAGGGGAGCTAAATAACCCCAGAGCGAGCCACACAAAAATGTGTTCAGGGCGATCACACAGCAGGACCGCTGACAAGCTTGCATTTAGTGTATTGTAGGAAGTGTTACTGCCAATTACTTGAGGATCTCACTATCCCTCTAACCAGACTGTGTTCCAGGTCCTCCCACAAGCAGCAGCAGTGTTCACTGAAGCGTTTCTGTAGGATAGTGCAGGAACTTTGTTCTCATGCGTTCCCGCTGAACTTGACCCCTGATACTAAGGCATAACAGTGACAGACATGATATACAAACACAGGTGATAGTGCTGAAGCACTGGGAATCCTAAAGAAAGGAAATGGAAGGGAATGATGATAATTGACCTGATATCCCTCACTTCAAAATGACAGTTTGTTTTCAGTAAATAACATGAAAAATAGCTGTGACAAGAGATGATATCAGTAGATTCTAACAGTCGTCAATGAAGAAAGTACAGACCTTCTGCAACTACTATTAATCTACTGCCGTTTAAAGGATTTTATTCAAACTGTGCAATACAGCATTTCATGATCAATTACTTCTTTATCAAGTATAAAGACAATGAAACACAGATAGGTTAAAATAGAACAGTGCTTAAATGTGAAATGAAGAAAACACCCATCTACTTAATAATAATGCTGTAAAGCAAGGAAGTAAGCTGCCTTAGGTTCTTCTTTTATTGAATGTACCACAGACCTCATTGTCCTGTTAAATATGGGGGCCGATTTATCAAATGTCAGTCCGACATGATCCGCTCGGCGGATCATGTCTGACAGACATCGCTGTCGGCATTTAACATTGCACAAGCAGTTCTGGTGAACTATTTGTGCAATGCCACCCCCTGCAGATAGCAGGGGGTGTCAATCAACCCGATCTTATACAATTGGGCGGATGGATGTCCGCAGCCTCAGAGGCAGCAGACCAGTTAAGGAGCAGTGGACCAGTTAAGAACTGTTGTTTCCGGTGAGCCTGAAGGCTTGCGCGGAGACAGGGGCTTCAGGGGCCATTCGGCCCTTGGTAAATCGGCCCCATGGTCTTTACTGTATGCTGCTAATGGTTGTACAGAAAATGATTGACAGGATAAGTCATTAGTTATAAGATGTAGATTGGATCTACCAGTCTGTGCACATTTTATATTAGCATTTCAGGAATTATAAAAGTGGACAATAGAGCCAGTGTTAAAACATAGGGTGGTAATTTGCAATACAAATTTGGGGATAAAATGTTAATTGGTCGAATTAAGAATCTGATCTAACAACTTTAGTTTAGAGGTACAGTGAAGTAAAATATAAAAATTCATATCATGCATGTTACTATATTTTTGCAAGAAAGCAGATTAAATTAATGTTGAAATTAAGGCAAAGGCTGTTCAATAATAATATTCAATTATCAGTTGTTCATTGGCTAATAAGGACAACTCTCAAAGGTCTATTATTGGGCAGGGACATTCTTCTGAAAGCAAAAAAACAAACGGCTAGATCACGAGTTTGGCGTTAGCCTTAAAAAGCAGCGTTGAGAGGTCCCAACGCTGCTTTTTAACGCCCGCTGGTATTACGAGTCAGGCAGGAAAGGGTCTACCGCTCACTTTTCTTCTGCGACTCGAGGCTACCGCAAATCCCCTTATGTCAATTGTGTATCCTATCTTTTTAATGAGACTTGCCTAACGCCGGTATTATGAGTCTTGGAAGAAGTGAGCGGTAGACCCTCTCCTGTCAAGACTTCTACTGCATATAAAAGTCAGTAGTTAAGAGTTTTATGGGCTAATGCCGGAACATAAAGCTCTTAACTAAAGTGCTATAAAGTACACTAACACCCATAAACCCCTAAACCAAGGCCCCCCCCCCCCACATCGCAAACACTATAATACATTTTTTAACCCCTAATCTGCCGACCGGACATTGCCGCCACCTACATTATACCTATGAACCCCTAATCTGCTGCCCCTAACATCGCCGACATCTACATTATATTTATTAACCCCTAATCTGCCACCCCCAACGCCGCCGCCACCTACATACAATTATTAACCCCTAATCTGCCGACCGGACATCGCAGTCACTTTAATAAATGTATTAGCCCTTAAACCGCCGCACTACCACATCGCAAACACTAGTTGAATCTGCCTGCACTAACATCGCAGACACCTACTTACTTTTATTAACCCCTAATCTGCCACCCCCAACGTCGCCGCTACTATATTAAAGGTATTAACCCATAAACCTAAGTATAAACCTAACCCTAACCCTAACTAAATAAATTACCTAAACTACCTACAATTAATTACAATTAAATTCAATAAACTAAATTACAGAAAATTTTTTTTTACAAGAAGTTTAAACTAATTACACCTAATCGAAGCCCCCTAATAAAATAAAAAAGCCCCCCAAAATAATAAAATACCCTACCCTATACTAAATTACAAATAGCCCTTAAAAGGGCCTTTTGCGGGGCATTGCCCCAAAGTAATCAGCTCTTTTACCTGTAAAAAAGAATACAATACCCCCCCAACATTACAACCCACCACCCACACACCCCTACTCTAAAACCCACCCAATACCCCCTTAAAAAAAACCTAACCTATGCGATGTTCGATCCGCCCCTATTCGTCATCATTGAGTAAACTTTGACCCTGTATCTCACAGTCTGCAGACACATTCCAGCCAATCAGCAGCAGACCCTCCCTCCCAGACCCTCCCAGCTCCTGGACAGCAGCCATTTTAGATTCATTCGTCAAGTTTGTAAATTCTGTCACCTCCTCTTTTGTGTGGAGGGACATGATCAATAGCCTGAATAGACAAAAGTGAGGCATCCCCTGCATTTGTTGATTTAAAATGTCTGGATACAGGTGTGTCCGTGTCAGGGTCCTCGATATCCTGGATGTGTTCTAGGGCCCTGTCCTTCAGGTGGCGTTTTGTTTTGCCTACATACTGAATCTGGCACCCCCTACAGGTGAGGAGGTAGATGACATGATTAGGCTTGCAATTTAATCTAAACCTGATGTCATATGTGCATCTAGTTGTTGTTGAGGTAAAGGTAGTACCCTCTATTACATGATTACATGTTTTACAACGCTGTGCTTTACATTTGTAGAACCCTACCCTATGGGGTAACCATGTTCTACTCTTCTCTATTGGTAAATCTGAGGGTGCCACAATGTTGCCAATGGTCTTATTTTTCCTTGCAACAAATTTGCAATTTTGTGTGATGTTTTCTAAGTTATAGTCAGTGGTCAAAATGGGAAGACTTTCTCTTATGATGTCACATATTCTTCTATATTCTAGACTGTACGGGGTACTAAACACAATTTTATTCTCCCCTTTTGGCCTTTGTTGGACACTTTGTTTCTTGTATTTTAATAAACTATCTTGTGGTATTGAATCCACTTCTCTCTTTGTGTCTTTTAATAGGCTCTCCGGGTACCCCCTACTGAGTAGTCTCTCCTCTAGTACCTCACATTGTTCCTCGTATATTTTGGTGTCAGAACAAACCCTTTTGGTTCTAATGTATTGTCCTTTGGGGATAGCTCTTTTGACATGCCATGGATGGCTTGACTTATAATTCAAAATTGTATTCCCCCCCTGTAGGCTTCCTATAGAGGGTAGTACTGACAGTCTTTGTAGTTGTATCTACTTGGAGGGCCAGATCTAAGAATACTGTATTTTTGTCACTTTGTACATAGGTGAATTTTAATTTTTTATCGTTGGTGTTGATGGTATTTATGAACATATTGACTGTTTCTTCATCGCCATCCCACACCACCAGCAGGTCATCTATGTATCTTCCATAATACACTATATGTTCTTTGAGGGGGTTGTCATCTCCATAGACGTGGTCGACCTCCCACCAACCCATAAAGAGGTTGGCATAGGACGGGGCAAACTTAGCCCCCATGGCCGTCCCACGCCTCTGGAGATAACACCCCCCCTCGAACATAAAAAAATTGTGTGTAAGTAAAAATTCAATTGCAGTAAGTAAAAAATATTTAACATCTTCTGCATAAACGCCACCTGAAGGACAGGGCCCTAGAACACATCCAGGATATCGAGGACCCTGACACGGACACACCTGTATCCAGACATTTTAAATCAACACATGCAGGGGATGCCTCACTTTTGTCTATTCAGGCTATTGATCATGTCCCTCCACACAAAAGAGGAGGTGACAGAATTTACAAACTTGACTATAAGGAGGCACAATGGATCTTTCTGTTGAATACTAGATCACCTCTGGGTATTAACAAAGAGAGTGATGTGAATCTGTTTATTTAAAATTTATCTAAAACCACTTAGGCACATATGTATCAATACAAAAAAAATGTGCATCCTAAAATCATCTAGAAAGAATTCAATAATTATATATATACAACAAAGGAATCACATAGGCATATAAATACACATAACAGGCTTGCTATATGTAACATTTTAAATAAGGTTTAACACTATATGTCACCTCTGCCTCTGTTGGTTATTATTATTAAAATGTAGAGTAAGCTTAGTCTATCACAAATAAATAATTACTATATGCCCATTTATAAAATCAGTAAACTGTTCAGGTCAGGTGTATGTATTAGCCTGTCAAGAAGTATAAATATATATAACAACATTAGGGCAAGAAGGGGTTAACTTCATTGTTTTTAATTTTCTCACTAATTAACCAATTGGCGAATGTCTTGTGCTTTTAAAACAGGTCACAGAACTAGCAAAAATCAGCAGTGATCAAGTGTGGAGGAACCACACGAAACATGTCTGCTATTGCTGTTCTGTGACCCCGGATTGCGATTATGAGCTAAGGATCTATTTTGTTTTTAATACCTTGTCACCAATAAGGCTGTTTTTACCTTTTGAGCTTGGGAGTTTTTCATGTCTGCTGATTCCTCCTCTTCCTGCAAGTGAGTGACGCCCGGAAGTGTGTGGTGATTGTTTCTTTTATTAGCTGGCTCTGCACATTATATTTACCTTTGAAAAGGCCAAAACATTACTGACAGGTATTATAGAAAAATATGTTAAGCCTCTTGCCAGATAAACAAAGTACAGTTTAGCTATTTCTGTATCGCTGACTGTCAGCACATATATTACAATATACCAAACCTTTGTAGATCTCTATACGACGTTCTTCGTTTCTTCGCAATAACCTGCAGGGTGTTCTTCCACTCTCTAGACTATAAAGAAAACTATAAGGCACCTCTGTCCTTCCTTTTACTGCAGCACATTTCTCATATACCTTAATTAGAGAGTACCACATGATGATGAACTATATCTGAAGCTGCAGGACATTCCTTATGACCTTCTAAATTACAGTGCTACAGAACATCCCCCTTATACTTTTAAGACTCTGTATGACATTCCTCCTCTCCAAAAGCTCTAGCCTAGGCTGTAGGACATTCCTTTGGGCTACGCCAAAATTCCACATCATAATTGTTACGAGATTGATCCAACCTAGTAATCAAAGCCTCAAGACTGGCAAAAGTTGAAATTTGTGACATAACATACGATCCGCCGGTCTCAACCCGAAGCTGATCAATGCTTACGTCCCGAATACACCTTTAGCTCTATTTGACACTTTTTCCCATTTATCAAACTTTTAACAGGTCTATTCGGATGTAGCGTACCTGGTTTTCAATCCGCCACCCTTGAGGCCACGGATGCCATAGAAATCAATGGGAGTATGAAAGCACCGAAAGTTTATGTTCGATGCTGCAAGAGAATGAAGCATACCCCATTGGTTTCTATGGTAGAAAAATAGTTACCTTTACACCTAACATAAACCCTGAGTCTAAACACCCCTAATCTGCCACCCCCGACATCGCCGCCACCTACATAATGTTATTAACCCCTATTCCGCCAACACTAAATAAACATATTAACCCCTAAACCTCTGGCCTCCCACATCACAAACACTAACTCAACCTATTAACCCCTAAACTCTCAGCCTCCCACATCGCCAAAAACTAAATTAAGCTATTAACCCTTAAACCTAACAACCCCTTAACTTTAACTTAAAATTACAACATCCCTATCGTAATATAAATTAAAACTTACCTGTAGAATTAAAAGAAACTAATTTGAAACTATTAATTAACCTACCCTAACTATTATACTACAATTACATTAAACTACCAATTAAATAAAATAAATTACATATTAAAAAACCTAACACTACTAAAATTATTTAAATCTACAATTAAACATTATTTCAAAGTCTTAAAGTAAAAAAAATACACACACTAAGTTACCAACCCCCCCCCACTAAATTACTAAAAATAAGAAACCAAATTATCAAACAAAATTACACCTAATCTAATAGTCCTATCAAAATAAAAAAGCCCCCCAAAATAAAAAAAACCTAGCCTACAATAAACTACAAATGGCCCTTAAAAGGGCATTTTACGGGGCCTTGACCCAAAGATATCAGTTCTTTTACCTGTAAAAAAAAAAAATACAAACAACCCCCCAACAGTAAAACCCACCACCCACCCATCCAACCAACCCCCCCAAATAAAATAACTATCTAAAATAAACTAAGCTACCCATTGCCCTGAAAAGGGCATTTGTATGGGCATTGCCCTTAAAAGGGCATTTAGCTCTTTTACTGCCCAGACCCTAATCTAAAAATAAAACCCACCCAAAAAACCCTTAACAAAACCTAACACTAACCCCCGACGATCCACTTACAGTTATTGAAGTCCCGCTTGAATGATCCATTCAGCCGGCGAAGTCCTCATCCAGGCGGCAAGAAGTCTTCATCCAGCCGGCAAAGTCTTCATCCAGCCGGCGAAGTCTTCATCCATGCAGCAAGAAGTCTTCATCCACGCGGCATCTTCTATCTTCATCCATCCGGCGCGGAGCGGGCCCATCCTGAAGACATCCGGCACGGAACATCCTCTTCATATGGTTGCCTCCGTACACTGGAACTTCAATGCAAGTGACGCCATCAAAGATGGCGTCCCTTGCATTCCTATTGGCTGAAAGATTTCAATCAGCCAATAAGAATTAGAGCTACTAAAATCCTATTGGCTGTTCAAATCAGCCAATAGGATTTGAGCAGCTCTCATTCTATTGGCTGATTGGAACAGCCAATAGAATGAGAGCTTCTATGATAGGGCTATTAGATCAGGTGTACTTTAGGACTTTGTAATAATGTTTAATTGTAGATTTAAATAATTTTAATAGGGTTAGGTTTTTTTAATATGTAATTTATTTAATTTAATTGGTAGTTTAATGTAATTTTAGTATAATAGTTAGGGCAGGTTAATTAATAGTTTAAAATTAGTTTCTTTTAATTCTACAGGTAAGTTTTAATTTATATTAAGATAGGGATGTTGTCATTTTAATTTAAAGTTAAGGTGTTGTTAGGTTTAGGGGTTAATAGCTTAATTTAGTTTTTTGCGATGTGGGGGGGCTGACAGTTTAGGGGTTAATAGGTTAAGTTAGTGGTGGTGATGTGGGAGGCCAGAGATTTAGGGGTTAATACGTTTATTTAGGTTGCAGCGGGGTTGGGGAGCGGCGATATAGGTTAAACATTTTAGTATAGTGGTGGCGTTTAGTGACATGTTATAAATAAAGTTGGGAAAAACACAAATAGCAGCATCATCAATGACTGCTAGAGCTGAATGCCCTTTTAAGCGCAATGCCCATACAAATGCCCCTTTAGGGGCAATGTGTAGTTTAGGATTTTTTAGTGTTAGGTTTTTATATTTTGGGGGATATGGTTGGTGGGGGGGTTTACTGTTAGAGGGGACTTTTTTAAGGTAAAGAGCTGTTTAACTTAGGGCAATGCCCTACAAAAGGCCCTTTTAAGGGCTATTGGTAGTTTAGTATTAGATTAGGGAGTGTTTTTATTTTGGGGGGCTTTTTTATTTTCATAGGGATTAGGTTTAATTTTTTTATTTTTGATAATTTGGTTTATTATTTTATGTAATGTTAAAGTTTTTTTTATTTTTGTAATCTTAGATTAATTTAAAGTTAGGTTTCTTTATTTTTAAGTAATGTTAGCTTTTTTATTTTAATTGTAACTTAGTATTTTTTAATTTAGGTAATTAGGGTTAATTTAGGAGGTGTTAGGTTAGGGGGCTTAGTAATTGAATTAGTTATTTGCGTTGTGGGAATTTGGCAGATTAGGGGTTAATAGATTTATTTGGATTATTGCGTTGTGTGGGTTTGGCGGATTATGGGGTTAACAGTTTTATTAGGTTTATTGCGTTGTGGGTTAATGGCGGATTAGGGGTTAATATACAGTCAGATAGATTGCGAGTTTTGAGCGCTACAGGGAAATTAACGACCGCCACAAAGCGGCGGTATTTAACCTCCCTATAGCGCTGCTATTACAGGTTTTGTAAAACCCAGCTTGTGCGGGCGATATGGTTGTGTTGAGCTCCATACCTCACCCAAATACAAGCGGTGTTTTGACATGCTCATGCACGATTTCCCCATAGACATCAATGGGGAGACTCGGCTAAAAAAAAGCCTAACACCTGCGATCGTGGAATGAAAAGCTCCGTAAAACAGCCCCATTGATGTCTATGGGGAAAGAAAAAGTTACGTTTAAACCTAACACCCTAACATAAAAAACATGTCTAAACACCCCTAATCTGCTGCCCCTAACATCGCCGCCACCTACATTACAGTTATTAACCCCTAATCTGTAGCCCCCGATATTGCCGTCACCTACATACAGTTATTAACCCCTAATCTGCTGCCCCTAACGTCACCGCCACCTTAATAAAACTATTAACCCCTAATCTGCCACTCCCGATATTGCCGTTACCTACATTACAGATATTAACCCCTAATCTGTCGCCCCCAATGTTGCCGCCACTATACTAAAGTTATTAACCCCTAAACATCTGGCCTCCCACATCACTAACACTAAATAAATAAATGAACCCCTAAACCTAACCCTAACGTAACCCTAACGTAACCCTAAGCCTAAATCTAACCCTAACCCCCTTAACTTAAATATAATTAAAATAAATCTAAATTAAACTTACAATTATTACCTAAATAATACCTATTTAAAACTAAATACTTATCTGTAAAAAAAAACCTAAGCTAGCTACAATATAACTAATAGTTATATTGTATCTATCTTAGGTTTTATTTTTATTTCACAGGTAAGTTTGTATTTATTTTAACTAGGTAGACTAGTTAGTAAATAGTTATTAACTATTTACTAACTACGTAGTTAAAATAAATAAGTTACCTGTAAAATAAAACCTAACCTGCCTTACACTAAAACTTAACATTACAATAAAATAAAATAAATTAAATTAATAACATACAATTATCTAAATTACAAAAAAAATAAACACTAAATTACACAAAATAAAAAACAAAATTATCAAAAATAAAAACAAATTACTCCTAATCTAATAGCCCTATCAAGATAAAAAAGCCCATCCAAAATAAAAAAAACCTAGCCAACACTAAATTGCCAATGGCCCTTAAAAGGGCCTTTTTCGGGGCATTGCCCCAAAGAAATCAGCTCTTTTAACTGTTAAAAAAAATACAAACACCCCCCAACAGTAAAACCCACCACCCAACCAAACCCCCCATCTAAATAAACCTAAGCTAACCATTGCCCTGAAAAGGGCATTTGGATGGGCATTGTCCTTAAAAGGGCATTTAGCTCTTTTACATTGCCCAAACCCTAAGCTAAAAATAAAACCCACCCAATAAAACCTTAAAAATACCTAACACTAACCCCCAACGATCCACTTACAGTTTTCGAAGACCAGACATCCATCCTCATCCAGGCGGCTGAAGTCTTCATCCAAGCGGGCAGAAGTCCTCATCCAAGCCGGCAGAAGTCTTCATCCAAGCGGGCAGAAGTTTTCATTCAGACGGCATCTTCATCTTCATCCATCCGGCGCGGAGCGGGTCAATCTTCAAGACATCCGGCGCGGAGCATCCTCTTCTTCCGATTGCTGCTGTAGAATGAAGTTTCCCTTTAAGTGATGTCATCCAAGATGGCGTCCCTTACATTCCAATTGGCTGATAGAATTCTATCAGCCAATAGGAATTAAAGGTGAAAAAATCCTATTGGCTGTTGCAATCAGCCAATAGATTGAGCTTTCATCCTATTGGCTGATCCAATAATCCAATAGGATTGAGCTTGCATGCTATTAGCTATTCCAATCAGCCAATAGAATGCAAGCTCAATCTATTGGCTGATTGCAACAGCCAATAGGATTTTTTTTACCTTTAATTCCTATTGGTTGATAGAATTCTACTAGCCAATCGGAATGTAAGGGACGCCATCTTGGATGACGTCACTTAAAGGGAAACTTCATTCTACAGCAGCGATTGGAAAAAAAAGGATGCTCCGTGCCGGATGGCGGAAGATAGAAGATGCCGTCTGGATGAAGACTTCTACCCACTTGGATGAAGACTTCGGACGGCTTCGATGAGGACTTCTGCCCGCTTGGATGAAGACTTCTGACGGCTTCAATGAGGACTTCTGCCCGCTTGGATGAAGATTTCTGCCGCCTGGATGAGGATGGATGTCCGTTTTTACGAAAAACTGTAAGTGGATCGTCGGGGGTTAGGGGTTTTTTTATTTTGGGTTTTTGTTTTATTTTCATAGGGATTAGGTTTAATTTTTTTATTTTTGATAATTTGGTTTATTATTTTACATAATGGTAGACTTTTTTATTTTTTGTAATCTTAGATTAATTTAAAGTTAGTTTTTTTTTATTTTTAAGTAATGTTAGCTTTTTTATTTTAATTATAACTTACTATTTTTAAATTTAGGTAATTGGGGTTAATTTAGGGGGTGTTAGGTTAGGGGGCTTAGTAATTGAATTAGTTATTTGCATTGTGGGAGTTTGGCGGATTAGGGGTTAATAGATTTATTTGGATTATTGCGTTGTGTGAGTTTGGCGGATTATGGGGTTAAAAGTTTTATTAGGTTTATTGCATTGTGGGTTAATGGCGGATTAGGGGTTAATATACAGTCAGCTAGATTACGAGTTTTGAGCGCTATAGGGAAATTAACGACCACCACAAAAGTGGCGGTATTTAACCTCCCTATAGTGCTGCTATTACAGGTTTTGTAAAACCCGGCTTGTGCAGGCGATATGGTTGCGTTGAGCTCCATACCTTACCCAAAAACAAGCAGTGTTTTGACGCGCTCTTGCACGATTTCCCCATAGACATCAATAGGGAGAGTCGGCTAAAAAAAAGCCTAACACCTGTGATGGTAGAAGGAAAAGCTCCGTAACACAGCCCCATTAATAAAAACTAATACATAAAAATCAGTGCGCCAAAAAACCTATTAAAAAATATATAGAAAAACATATAGTGCATAAAAATAATTTATAAAACAACTATAAGTAAATAGATGAATAATGCATATATGATATAGTGAGAAGTGACTGTCACATGGTACAGGGGGAATGGAAATAGACTTAACTTTTAAAATTGTCAGGAAAAAAATCTACTACTGATTTGAAGTTCAGGCACATTGGCTATTACAGGACGAGCCGGCTTTGTGAAACGGTTGCTGGATACAGGTTTCCTTTGTCATCGCTGCTCTCACGTCCAAAAGGATTTCAGAGACAAACCAGGGGGAGTTAGCTGGACGACTCTATAACAGTCCAGAAGGCGGTTGTGACACTTCTCAAGTGTCATACATCTTGTAAGTACGGTCTTACTTGTTTTATTGGCGTGTTCTATACATCTGATTGTGCACTATGGTGGCGCCTTCTTTTTTTATTATTCACAGCCCCATTAATGTCTATGGGGAAAGAAAAAGTTACAATTAAACCTAACACCCTAACATAAAAAACACGTCTAAACACCCCTAATCTGCTGCCCCTAACATCGCCGCCACCTACATTACAGTTATTAACCCCTAATCTGCTGCCCCCGATATCGCCGTTACCTACATACAGTTATTAATCCCTAATCTGCTGCCCCTAACATCGCCACAACCTAAATAATGTTATTAACCCCTAATCTGCTGCTCCTAACATCGCCGCCACCTTAATAAAACTATTAACCCCTAATCTGCCGCTCCCAATATCGCCGCCACCTACATTACAGTTATTAACTCTTAATCTGTTGCCCCCAATGTCGCTGCCACTATACTAAAGTTATTAACCCCTAAACCTCTGGCCTCCCACATCACTAACACTAAATAAATATATGAACCCCTAAACCGAACCCTAATGTAACCCTAACCCTAAGCATAACCCTAACCCTAACGTAACCCTAAGCCTAAATCTAACCCTAACCCCCCAACTTAAATATAATTAAAATAAATCTAAATTAATTACCTAAAATTATTACCTAAATAATACCTATTTAAAACTAAATACTTACTTACCTGTAAAAAAAAAACTAAGCTAGCTACAATATAACTAATAGTTATATTGTATCTATCTTAGGTTTTATTTTTATTTCACAGTTAATTTTGTATTTATTTTAACTAGGTAGACTAGTTAGTAAATAGTTATTAACTATTTACTAACTACATAGTTAAAATAAATACAAAGTTACCTGTAAAATAAAACCTAACCTGCCTTACACTAAAACCTAACATTACAATAAAATAAAATAAATTAAATTAATAAAATACAATTATCTAAATTACAAAAAAAAATAAACACTAAATTACACAAAATAAAAAATGAAATTATCAAAAATAAAGACAAATTACTACTAATCTAATAGCCTTATCAAAATAAAAAAGCCCACCCAAAATAAAGAAAAACCCTAACCTACACTAAACTGCCAATGGTCCTTAAAAGGGCCTTTTGCAGGGCATTGCCCCAAAGAAATCAGCTCTTTTACCTGTTAAAAAATACAAACACCCTCCAACAGTAAAACCCACCACCCACCCACCCAACCAAACCCCCCAAATAAAAACCTATCTAAATAAACCTAAGCTAACCATTGCCCTGAAAAAGGCATTTGGATGGGCATTGTCCTTAAAAGGGTATTTAGCTCTTTTACATTGCCCAAACCCTAAGCCAAAAATAAAACCCACCCAATAAACCCTCAAAAAAAAACTAACACTAACCCCTGACGATCCACTTACAGTTTTCGAAGACTGGACATCCATTAATTGGAATAGCCAATAGAATGCAAGCTCAATCCTATTGGCTTATTGGATCAGCCAATAGGATGAAAGCTCAATCCTATTGGCTGATTGCAACATCTAATATGATTTTTTCACCTTTAATTCCTATTGGCGGATAGAATTCTGTCAGCCAATTGGAATGTAAGGGATGCCATCTTGGATGACATCAATTAAAGGGAAACTTCATTCTACAGCAGCGATTAGAAGAAGAGGATGCTCCGTGCCGGATGTCTTGAAGATGGACCAGCTCCACGCCGGATGGATGAAGATGCCGTCAGGATGAAGACTTCTGCCGCCTGGATGAGGATGGATGTCCGGTCTTCGAAAACTGTAAGTGGATAATCGGGGATTAGTGTTAGGTTTTTTTAAGGTTTATTGGGTGGGTTTTATTTTTAGCTTAAGGGCAATGTAAAAGAGCTAAATGCCCTTTTAAGGGCAATGCCCATCCAAATGCCCTTTTCAGGGCAATGGTTAGCTTAGATTTATTTAGATAGGTTTTTATTTGTGGGGTTTGGTTGGGTGGGTTTTACTGTTGGGGGGTGTTTGTATTTTTTTTAACAGTTAAAAGAGCTGATTTCTTTGGGGCAAAGCCCCGAAAAAGGCCATTTTAAGGGCCATTGGCAGTTTAGTGTAGGCTAGGGTTTTTTTTTATTTTGGGCGGGCTTTTTTATTTTGATAGGGCTATTAGATTAGGAGTAATTAGTTTTTATTTTTGATAATTTTGTTTTTTATTTTGTGTAATTTTGTGTTTATTTTTTTGTAATTTAGATAATTGTATTTTATTAATTTAATTTAATTTATTTTATTGTAATGTTAGGTTTTAGTGTAAGGCAGGTTAGGCTTTATTTTACAGGTAAATTTGTATTTATTTTAACTAGGTAGTTAGTAAATAGTTAATAACTATTTACTAACTAGTCTACCTAGTTAAAATAAATAGAAACTTGCCTGTGAAATAAAAATAAAACCTAAGCTAGCTACAATATAACTATTAGTTATATTGTAGCTAGCTTAGGTTTTATTTTACAGGTAAGTTTGTATTTAGTTTCAAATAGGAATTATTTATGTAATAATTGTGTTTTATTTAGATTTATTTTAATTATATTTAATATTTAGGGGGTGTTAGGGTTAGGGTTAGGGGTTAATATATTTATGTAGTGATGTGGGAGGCCAGAGCTTTAGGGGTTAATAGTTTATTTGTATTATATTTCATTGTGGGGGGCTTGCGGTTTAGTGGTTAATAGGTTTATTATAGTGGCGGTGTTGACGGACGCAGATTAAAGGTTAATCATCTTTAAATAGTGTTTGCGATGCGAGAGGGCGGTAGTTTAGGGGTTAATAGGTTTATTATAGTGGCGACGATGTTGGGGAGCAGCGGAATAGGGGTTAATCCATTTTTTAAGTGGCGGCGATGTCCGGAGCAGAGGATTAGGGGTTAATATTTTTATTTTAGTATTTGCAATGCAGGAGGGCCTCGGTTTAGGTTAATAGGTAGTTTATGGGTGTTAGTGTACTTTGTGACAGTTTAGTTACGAGTCTTATGGTACAGCTTTGTAGCATAAAACTGATAACTACTGACTCTATATGGTGGTACGGATCTTGTCATTTTAGGCTGTACCACTCACTTTTTGGCCTCACAGTAAAAACTTGTAATACCAGCACTATGAAAGTCAGATTGAAAATAGGACTTTTTTAAAAGTGCGGTACTGACGTTGCCTGACAGCCAAAAAGGTGTGCGGTACACCTATTCTGACAAGACTTGTAATAGGGGCGTTAGGGAAAAAGCATAGTTATGAAGCATAGCGATGCTTTTTCACTCATAACGCAAAACGCGTAATCTAGCTGTGTATTAGGTTTATTGCAATGTGGGTTAATGGCGGATTAGGGGTCAATATACTTTATTAGGTTTATTGCTATGTAGGTTAATGGCAGATTAGGGGTTAATATACTTTATTAGTTATTGCAGTTGACAGGTAGATAGATATTGCGTTAGGTGCTAGTTATTTTAAGTAGGTAGATAGATATTGTGCATGCTTTGAGTGTTGGTTAATATTTTCAGGCAGTTACGGGAGTTATGGTGCTCACATACTCAGCGCAAGGCTTGCTGTGTCTGCCTATGTGTGGCGAGGTGAAAATGGAATAAAATTTCTCCTTTTTCGTCGCGTAAGTCCTTGCGCTGAATATGTGATACAGATTTGCGATGTGGTTCTATGTTAGCTTATGGGAGTAAAAATTGTGTCTAACAGGTGAAATATACTTGCCATATTTATTTGCGGCACTGCATATTTGATACCAAAACCGCGTAATGTATAATCTTGCCCCTACTTTCTAACCTATCTGCCATGACTGATCCATCTAGAGTGATTAACAATCCATGCTTTTGGTAGCGTGAGTGCAAACCTAGTCCATTAGGAGAATGATAAATACTGCCCATAGTAAGAATAGATTTTCAGTACTGCATTGCGCCTCTAGTGTTTAACCATCTTAAACTGACAATCTGCTCTGTAATTCTATCTCTCTGATTGTCCAGATTAAACTCGCCGGAAACAGCCGTTATAAAGCAGCGGTCTAGAGACCTCTGCTCCATAACTTGTCCGCCTGCTCTGAGGCCGCGGAAAGAAAACAACCGATCAATTACGATCGCGTTGATTGACACCCCCTGCTAGCGGCCGATTGGCTGCAAATCTGCAGGGGGCGGCATTGCACCAGCAGTTCACAAGAACTGCCGTTGCAATAATAAATGCCGAGAGCATATGCTGTCGGCATTTATCAATGTGCGGCGGACATGATATGCTACATCATATCATGTCCGCTTGCACTATGATAACTCTACCCCTTTTCCATCAGTCTGGACAAGTATTACACTACTATTAACAAAGCAAGTGCATCTATTTTAATTTATAAACATTTACCAACATCTGGAGCTAGATAATTTGTGCATATATATTACAAGGTGCAAATTCACATACCTTTAAGGCAGAGGTTCTTCCAGCACAAGATTTTATTAAACAATAGGTAGCACTAGGCATATCAGAACATGGCAAATGGTAAGACATGCAAGGTGGTAAAAGATATTTAGGTAACTTCCCTGTTACTTACACAGACATGTTACAAGACTTTTACCAGAATTGTGTGCTTACAAAAACAGGGTAAAGGAAAAAGCTTTTTCAAAGATAGGCATAAACAGTTCTCAGACATAACATTCTTAGGCCTAGATTTGGAGTTCGGCGGTAGCCGTCAAAACCAGCGTTAGAGGCTCCTAACGCTGGTTTTGGGCGCCCGCTGGTATTTGGAGTCAGTGATTAAAGGGTCTAACGCTCACTTTTCAGCCGCGACTTTTCCATACCGCAGATCCCCCTACGCCATTTGCGTAGCCTATCTTTTCAATGGGATCTTTCTAACGCTGGTATTTAGAGTCGTTTCTGAAGTGAGCGTTAGAGCTCTAACGACAAGATTCCAGCCGCCTGAAAATAGCAGGAGTTAAGAGCTTTCTGGCTAACGCCGGTTCATAAAGCTCTTAACTACTGTACCCTAAAGTACACTAACACCCATAAACTACCTATGTACCCCTAAACCGAGCTCCCCCCACATCGCCGCCACTCGATTAAAATTTTTAACCCCTAATCTGCCGACCGCCACCTACGTTATACTTATGTACCCCTAATCTGCTACCCCTAACACCGCCGACCCCTGTATTATATTTATTAACCCCTAACCTGCCCCCCACAACATCGCCGCCAGCTACTTAAAATAATTAACCCCTAATCTTCCGATCGCAAAGCGCCGCCACCTACGTTATCCCTATGTACCCCTAATCTGCTACCCCTAACACCGCCGACCCCTATATTATATTTATTAACCCCTAATCTGCCCCCCACAACGTCGCCGACACCTGCCTACACTTATTAACTCCTAATCTGCCGAGCGGACCTGAGCGCTACTATAATAAAGTTATTAACCCCTAATCCGCCTCACTAACCCTATCATAAATAGTATTAACCCCTAATCTGCCCTCCCTAACATCACCGACACCTACCTTCAATTATTAACCCCTAATCTTCCGATCGGAGCTCACCGCTATTCTAATAAATGTATTAACCCCTAAAGCTAAGTCTAACCCTAACACTAACACCCCCCTAAGTTAAATATAATTTACATCTAACGAAATTAATTAACTCTTATTAAATAACTTATTCCTATTTAAAGCTAAATACTTACCTGTAAAATAAACCCTAATATAGCTACAATATAAATTATAATTATATTATAGCTATTTTAGGATTAATATTTATTTTACAGGCAACTTTGTAATTATTTTAACCAGGTACAATAGCTATTAAATAGTTAAGAACTATTTAATAGTTACCTAGTTAAAATAATAACAAATTTACCTGGAAAATAAATCCTAACCTAAGATATAATTAAACCTAACACTACCGTATCAATAAAATGATTAAATAAACTACCTACAATTACCTGCAATTAACCTAACACTACACTATCAATAAATTAATTAAACACAATTCCTACAAATAAATACAATTAAATAAACTAGCTAAAGTACAAAAAATAAAAAAGAACTAAGTTACAGAAAATAAAAAAATATTTACAAACATAAGAAAAATATTACAACAATTTTAAACTAATTACACCTACTCTAAGCCCCCTAATAAAATAACAAAGCCCCCCAAAATAAAAAATTCCCTACCCTATTCTAAATTAAAAAAGTTACAAGCTCTTTTACCTTACCAGCCCTGAACAGGGCCCTTTGCGGGGCATGCCCCAAGAATTTCAGCTCTTTTGCCTGTAAAAAAAAACATACAATACCCCCCCCCCCCAACATTACAACCCACCACCCACATACCCCTAATCTAACCCAAACCCCCCTTAAATAAACCTAACACTAATCCCCTGAAGATCTTCCTACCTTGTCTTCACCATCCAGGTATCACCGATCCGTCCTGGCTCCAAGATCTTCATCCAACCCAAGCGGGGGTTGGCGATCCATAATCCGGTGCTGAAGAGGTCCAGAAGAGGCTCCAAAGTCTTCCTCCTATCCGGCAAGAAGAGGACATCCGGACCGGCAAACATCTTCTCCAAGCGGCATCTTCGATCTTCTTCCATCCCGAGCGAAGTGGCAGGATCCTGAAGACCTCCAGCACGGAACATCCATCCGGACCGACGACTGAACGACGAATGACTGTTCCTTTAAGGGACGTCATCCAAGATGGCGTCGCTCGAATTCCGATTGGCTGATAGGATTCTATCAGCCAATCGGAATTAAGGTAGGAATTTTCTGATTGGCTGATGGAATCAGCCAATCAGAATCTAGTTCAATCCGATTGGCCGATCCAATCAGCCAATCAGATTGAGCTCGCATTCTATTGGCTGATCGGAACAGCCAATAGAATGCAAGCTCAATCTGATTGGCTGATTGGATCAGCCAATAGGATTGAACTTGATTCTGATTGGCTGATTCCATCAGCCAATCAGAAAATTCCTACCTTAATTCCGATTGGCTGATAGAATCCTATCAGCCAATCGGAATTCGAGGGACGCCATCTTGGATGACGTCCCTTAAAGGAACAGTCATTCGTCGTTCAGTCGTCGGTCCGGATGGATGTTCCGCGCTGGAGGTCTTCAGGATCCTGCCACTTCGCTCCGGATGGAAGAAGATCGAAGATGCCGCTTGGAGAAGATGTTTGCCGGTCCGGATGTCCTCTTCTTGCCGGATAGGAGGAAGACTTTGGAGCCTCTTCTGGACCTCTTCAGCACCGGATTATGGATCGCCAACCCCCGCTTGGGTTGGATGAAGATCTTGGAGCCAGGACGGATCGGTGATACCTGGATGGTGAAGACAAGGTAGGAAGATCTTCAGGGGATTAGTGTTAAGTTTATTTAAGGGGGGTTTGGGTTAGATTAGGGGTATGTGGGTGGTGGGTTGTAATGTTGGGGGGGGGGGGGTATTGTATGGTTTTTTTTACAGGCAAAAGAGCTGAAATTCTTGGGGCATGCCCCGCAAAGGGCCCTGTTCAGGGCTGGTAAGGTAAAAGAGCTTGTAACTTTTTTAATTTAGAATAGGGTAGGGAATTTTTTATTTTGGGGGGCTTTGTTATTTTATTAGGGGGCTTAGAGTAGGTGTAATTAGTTTAAAATTGTTGTAATATTTTTCTTATGTTTGTAAATATTTTTTTATTTTCTGTAACTTAGTTCTTTTTTATTTTTTGTACTTTAGCTAGTTTATTTAATTGTATTTATTTGTAGGAATTGTGTTTAATTAATTTATTGATAGTGTAGTGTTAGGTTAATTGTAGGTAGTTTATTTAATTATTTTATTGATAGGGTAGTGTTAGGTTTAATTATATCTTAGGTTAGGATTTATTTTACAGGTAAATTTGTTATTATTTTAACTAGGTAACTATTAAATAGTTCTTAACTATTTAATAGCTATTGTACCTGGTTAAAATAATTACAAAGTTGCCTGTAAAATAAATATTAATCCTAAAATAGCTATAATATAATTATAATTTATATTGTAGCTATATTAGGATTTATTTTACAGGTAAGTATTTAGCTTTAAATAGGAATCATTTATTTAATAAGAGTTAATTTATTTCGTTAGATAAAAATTATATTTAACTTAGGGGGGTGTTAGTGTTAGGGTTAGACTTAGCTTTAGGGGTTAATCCATTTATTAGAATAGCGGTGAGCTCCGATCGGAAGATTAGGGGTTAATAATTGAAGGTAGGTGTCGGCGATGTTAGGGAGGGCAGATTAGGGGTTAATACTATTTATGATAGGGTTAGTGAGGCGGATTAGGGGTTAATAACTTTATTATAGTAGCGCTCAGGTCCGCTCGGCAGATTAGGGGTTAATAAGTGTAGGCAGGTGTCGGCGACGTTGAGGGGGGCAGATTAGGGGTTAATAAATATAATATAGGGGTCGGCGGTGTTAGGGGCAGCAGATTAGGGGTACATAGGGATAATGTAGGTAGCGGCGGTTTACGGAGCGGCAGATTAGGGGTTAAAAAAATATGCAGGGGTCAGCGATAGCGGGGGCGGCAGATTAGGGGTTAATAAGTGTAAGGTTAGGGGTGTTTAGACTCGGGGTACATGTTAGAGTGTTAGGTGCAGACGTAGGAAGTGTTTCCCCATAGGAAACAATGGGGCTGCGTTAGGAGCTGAACGCTGCTTTTTTGCAGGTGTTAGGTTTTTTTTCAGCTCAAACAGCCCCATTGTTTCCTATGGGGGAATCGTGCACGAGCACGTTTTTGAGGCCGGCCGCGTCCGTAAGCAACTCTGGTATCGAGAGTTGCATTTGCGGTAAAAATGCTCTACGCTCCTTTTTTGGAGCCTAACGCAGCATTTGTTTGAACTCTCGATACCAGAGTTAAATTTATGGTGCGGCCAGAAAAAAGCCCGCGGAGCGTTAACAGCCCTTTTACCGCCGAACTCCAAATCTAGGCCTTATTGTTTTAGAAACTCTCCATAAGGATACAATGTTAACAAAAAAGATCTATATAAAATAAACCTCCACCACATCAGTGTACAATTCCACATTATGTAAGGGTTAAAGGGAAGTCAAAATTAAACTTTCAAGATTAAGACAGATCAGAGGCGTAACTAGAATTCACAGGGCCTAGGTGCAAGAATCTAAGAAGGCCCCCCCACCCAAAAAAAAAAAGTGAATTTGATACATATCTTTTTTTTTTTTTTAACATCTAACACAGAAAAAAAATGTGAATCAGATTACATGTCTGCAAAAGGAGGTACCCTGTGCCAACAGTCTGTGAGATGGTCTGACCCCCTATTACTGTATATAGTGACACTGTATATAGTGAGTTAGTGACACAGTCTGTAATCTGCCGGTGAGATGGCTGGCCTGACCTTACCCATCCCAGTACTTTATAAAGTGACCACAGTAGTCTGTGAAATGTTCCAGCCCCCCGTACTGTATATAGTAGTACTGTATAGTGACACTGTTTACCCCCGCCCCCCTTGCTGTAGTAACAAGGTCTGTAATTAGCTGGTTCCACAAACATACACACACACATATATGCATAAATACACACACAGTCACATACATACACACACACATATACATACACACACACACATACATGTATAAATACACACACAGTCACATACATACATACACACACACACATAAAAACCAATGGGTAAAACAGAAAGACTAACCCCTGTAGTCATAGACACTAGTGAAGCATCATGTCACACTCACATGGTATCAGTGCAGGCAGTGGCAGGTCAACGTTTTTTATTTTTTTGAAGCTGGGCCCCCACCCTTTGGGGCCCAGTCGCAATTGCGACCTCGGCACCCCCTGTAGTTTCGTCCCTGAGACAGATCATGCCGTTTAAAACAGCTTTCCAGTTTACTTCTATTATCGAGTTTGTTTTTTATTTGTTGGTATTTTTTGTTGAAAAGCATACCTAGGTAGGCATATTGGCAGCAATATAGTACTGTGAGCTAGCTGTTCATTGGAGGCTGCACATATATGCCTCTTGTCATTGGCTCACTTGATTTGTTAAGCTAACTCCTAGCAGTGCGTTGCTGCTCCTTCAACAAAGGACACCAAGAGAATTAAGTAACTTTGATAGTAGAAGTTAATTGGATAGTTTTTTTAAAGGTGCATGCTCTGAATAATGGCAGGAAAAAAATAGGTTTCATATTCCTTTAAAGCTTTGTGTGCACTCCCACATGAGTACAATCTAAAGGGAATACGTAAGATTGCCAGGTTTCACTTTTCAATTCACATGAAGAATTTTTTTTAATTTTTTTTATTTTAGTCTATGCAAATACTATGGAGCCCCAGAGGTGTCACACAAGATTTTTTTTATAAATCATGAACACATTATGCTAAATCGTGAGCACATTTTGCTAAATCGCTAAAACTATAGTTGATTATTATAATTATTATAATTTCCACCTTAAGCATGAATCCTCCCACTTACAGATCAGGCTCACCAGCTAATATTACTTTCAGTTTCAGTTCAGTCAGTATTAGGATCAATACAGACAGACTGGTAAGTGTGTGTGTTGTATGAGAGTGTGTGTGTTATCACGTTTTACCACGCTTTCAAATTTGACTACAGTCAGGAATAAAGCATGCACATATTTTAGTCTCTTTGCCAAAAATTGCAGCCATCATGTTGTTTATTTCTTAAGAAATTTTCAGACCAAGGGGCATATTTAACATTGTGCGAGCGGACATGATACGAAGTAGCGTTTCATGTCCGCTGCACATCACTGCCTATCGATAAATGCCGACAGCAAACGCTGACGGCATTTATCATTGCACCAGCAGTTCTTGTGAACTGCTGGTGCAATGCCGCCCCCTGCAGATTTGCGGACAATCGGCCGCTAGCAGGGGGTGTCAATCAACCCGATCAAATTCGTTCGGGTTGATTTTTGTCCGCCACCTCAGAGCAGTCAGACAAGTTATGGAGAAGTGGTCTTTAGACCGCTGATTCATAACTTCTTGATAAATATGCCCCCAAGTATAAAAATTGGGTCCCAAAGGATATGTGGTATCACTGGGTCTTGGGGGGGGGGGGGGGGAAAGTTTGAAGAACCCTGATATAGATTACACTGAGCTGACTCTCATTGAATTGTGATCACTGATTGGCTAAATTCAAGTATGCACACACCTCTGAGATAAGGGGGATTGGTCCAAAGCCTTATATACAAGGTAATCACAGATTATTAAGCATTGTATTGTGAAAGGATAACTATGCTTTGTGAGCATTGCAATACTAAATGTACTGCTTGTCACATAACATAATGCTAACATTGGGCTTTTAGAAATCCATGTGACTGAAGCTGAGGTGCACAGTTACATACAAAAAATAAATTATTCACTGGCACTATGTTGGTAATTGGAAGATCACACTATGGGGACATGAAGGCATGATTTGTTTGTATGAGTGGAATCGGTGCTGTGGTTTTGGTCTCCATTGATTTTGGAGTCCAACTTCATTGCAGTTTATGTTAATGTATCATTTCTTATACCCTAGTTTAATTTCTGGCAGAGTGGACTGGTGATATAACTAGTATTGACCTATTTTGGATACTAGCTTTTTAGTTAATCACAAAGTGTTAGGTTTTATTATTTGAGGAAGATAGTGCGCCAAATCTCTTATTCCCTATCTTGTTCCTCTTTATCCCTTTTTCTTCTATATTTCCTTTTATCTGTTGAATTTGATAAGCGCACAGTTACCAGTTTGTGATGATCCTCACTGACACATAGGGCTCAATTTATCAATCAAGGGGCGGACAGGGACGTAGATATTCACCCCTGTCCGCCCCAGCTTGCCTCTGGTGGGCAGCAATCTGCTAACAGAATTTAACATTGCACACAAGCTCTATTTTATGCTTGCCTGGGATCCCGCTACCTACCCACACACAGCCAATCACGAGTGGGCAGGAGCTGTCAATCTCCCTGGTCGGACGAGGAGAAGAGGGTAGGAAAGCAGTGGTATTATGGCCGCTGCTTGATAAATCGTGACTGTAGATTCTCTTGTGAGAACCAGAAGTCATAGGGAGGAGAAGGGATTCATAAATCGAGACAATAGTGATGTCCAGTTCATGAACGATGCAGTAGAATTACACAATTAACAAGGGCATAATAAAAAGACTTTTTTTTCTAGCAAATTAATTTTTTATCTCATATTCCAGCCCCCTGTATCATGTAACAGACATCAGCCAATCACAGACTAGTATACGTATACCATGTGAGCTTGTGCACATGCTCAGTAGGATCTTGTTCACTAGAAAGTGTGAATATAAAAAGACTGCACAATTTGATAATGGAAGAAAATTGGAAAGTGTCTTAAAACTGCATGCTCTATCTGAATCATAAAAGGTTATTTTGACTTGAGTGTCCCATTTAACTAACTCCTTTGCAATGAAACACTCAGTTAACAGTACACTGATTCAAATATAAGGTCACATCAGTTCTCAATAGACCCCTGCCTTTACCCCTAACTGCAACTTAAATTATCCCTTACTATAAATACTCCTCACCATAACTTAACCCTAAACACCCCTGTTAACCCTAACTGCCCCTAAATTAACCCCATTAATATTGCTGTAGAGCTCTGGGATAATAGTTATTGTGTTTAATAAATGTAAATTTATTTTAATAGCTATTAGGTAAATAAAGTGGGTATCACTTCCCTGTGTATGATCATGGATAACCAGTCTTTTGGGGGATAATTCATGCTTAAAAATACAATATACACCAATTTTCATATAACTGCATGTAATAGACACTACTATAACGAAGAATATGCACAGATACTGATCTAAAAATCAAGTATAAAACCTTTTAAAAACTTAGAAGCTCCAAATTTAGCACTGTTAAGGAAATTAGCTGGAACACCCAGTGGTCTGTAAACGCATGTATAATTCTGACACTTTGAGGCTTGGGTAGGAGTCTGAAACCAGCACAATGTTAATAAAAAAATAAGCAAAACTATACATTGTTACAAAAAAAACTCCCAGGTGGACTGTATAAATGGATCATCTGCAAAACAGTTATGCAAAGAAAAATGTAGTGTATAATGTCCCTTTAAGGTGGAATAGCATGATTATAATTATTTATAAATCGTGCGCACGATTTGGCTAAATTGTGTGCACGATTTGGCTAAATCGTGAGCACGCTTTGGCTAAATCGTGAGCACGCTTTGGCTTAATCGTGAGCACGTTTTGGCTAAATCGTGAGCACGCTTTGGCTAAATTGTGAGCACGATCTGCGCACGGTTTTCGCAAAATGTGCTCACGATTTAGCAAAATGTGTTCACGATTTAGTAAAATGTGCTCACGATTTAGTAAAATGTGCTCACGATTTAGCAAAATGTGCGCATGATTTATAAAAAAAATCTTGTGTGCCACCTCTGGGGCTCCGTAATTACGCACTGGGAGTGTAATTTCTTCTACTGGCTGTGTTAACACAGCTTGGCCTTGAGGCTAAAAACTTTCAGGATGGATGGGGATACCATAGGCTAAATAAACGATTTCAAATGGCAATATAAGGGTAATGGAAATACTTGTAAACAATTTAAAACAATCCAGCAGGTAAAGTGGATCATTGGAAACAAATTAACGGGGGGATAATTTTTGAGTAAACTGTCCCTTTAAGGAACAGCGATCTCTGCTGCTTCTTAACTTAAGTTTTAGGCGGACCTGAAACTTCGGGGGTAGATTGCAGCATCCGCTGCTTGATAAATGTTAAATGTTTGCAATGTTTTGTGGACCCAGTAAATACTTGAAAACGAGAGAAATCTTATTGTATCCTTACTGGTAAAATATTTTATAAATAAAATAATAATAATAAATAATAAATCTGCCCCATATATATAAGTGCATTGGAGCCCTTTGCAGATAAAAACATGTAAAATCATATTTATGCAATATTCATATTTAATAAAGTGTTACTGTAAATATTTTACATTCCAGTGTTGTGCACAAAGCAGAATATGTTCTAAGTATTTGTAAATAGATATTCCCATATATCTGTATATATCTATACCTATATATAATCGTATATATATATATATATATATATATATATATATATATATATATATATATATATATATATATACAGGGAGTGCAGAATTATTAGGCAAGTTGTATTTTTGAGGATTAATTTTATTATTGAACAACAACCATGTTCTCAATGAACCCAAAAAAACTCATTAATATCAAAGCTGAATAGTTTTGGAAGTAGTTTTTAGTTTGTTTTTAGTTATAGCTATTTTAGGGGGATATCTGTGTGTGCAGGTGACTATTACTGTACATAATTATTAGGCAACTTAACAAAAAACAAATATATACCCATTTCAATTATTTATTTTTACCAGTGAAACCAATATAACATCTCAACATTCACAAATATACATTTCTGACATTCAAAAACAAAACAAAAACAAATCAGTGACCAATATAGCCACCTTTCTTTGCAAGGACACTCAAAAGCCTGCCATCAATGGATTCTGTCAGTGTTTTGATCTGTTCACCATCAACATTGCGTGCAGCAGCAACCACAGCCTCCCAGACACTGTTCAGAGAGGTGTACTGTTTTCCCTCCTTGTAAATCTCACATTTGAGGATGGACCACAGGTTCTCAATGGGGTTCAGATCAGGTGAACAAGGAGACCATGTCATTAGATTTTCTTCTTTTATACCCTTTCTTGCCAGCCACGCTGTGGAGTACTTAGACGCGTGTGATGGAGCATTGTCCTGCATGAAAATCATGTTTTTCTTGAAGGATGCAGACTTCTTCCTGTACCACTGCTTGAAGAAGGTGTCTTCCAGAAACTGGCAGTAGGACTGGGAGTTGAGCTTGACTCCATCCTTAACCCGAAAGGCCCCACAAGCTCATCTTTGATGATACCAGCCCAAACCAGTACTCCACCTCCACCTTGCTGGCGTCTGAGTCGGACTGGAGCTCTCTGCCCTTTACCAATCCAGCCACGGGCCCATCCATCTGGCCCATCAAGACTCACTCTCATTTCATCAGTCCATAAAACCTTAGAAAAATCAGTCTTGAGATATTTCTTGGCCCAGTCTTGACATTTCAGCTTGTGTGTCTTGTTCAGTGTTGGTCGTCTTTCAGCCTTTCTTACCTTGGCCATGTCTCTGAGTATTGCACACCTTGTGCTTTTGGGCACTCCAGTGATGTTGCAGCTCTGAAATATGGCCAAACTGGTGGCAAGTGGCATCTTGGCAGCTGCACGCTTGACTTTTCTCAGTTCATGGGCAGTTATTTTGCGCCTTGGTTTTTCCACACGCTTCTTGCGACCCTGTTGACTATTTTGAATAAAACACTTGATTGTTCGATGATCACGCTTCAGAAGCTTTGCAATTTTAAGAGTGCTGCATCCCTCTGCAAGATATCTCACTATTTTTTACTTTTCTGAGCCTGTCAAGTCCTTCTTTTGACCCATTTTGCCAAAGGAAAGGAAGTTGCCTAATAATTATGCACACCTGATATAGGGTGTTGATGTCATTAGACCACACCCCTTCTCATTACAGAGATGCACATCACCTAATATGCTTAATTGGTAGTAGGCTTTCGAGCCTATACAGCTTGGAGTAAGACAACATGCAGAAAGAGGATGATGTGGTCAAAATACTCATTTGCCTAATAATTCTGCACTCCCTGTATTTACATTGTATCAAAATACCATCAGATATATATAGAAATATGTATTTATGAATAAATAGAACATATTCTGCTATGTGCAGAAAATTGGAATGTGAAATATTGATATTTTCATGTCGGGTTAGTGCACATGAGAATATTCTCCATTGACTTCTATGGGGGAATAGGTTATCACACACACGCGATATTGTAAGTTTGTTTTTTTGCGTTTGTCGGGTTAGTGCAAGAGCAATAACTTTTTACTTTCAACTCGTAATACCAGCGCAATCTGCCGTTCACAAAAAGTTTACTTCTAGCACAATTAGTGCTCTAGCACAATTAGTGCTCTAGCGAAAGTGCTAAAACAGAATTTATGCTTACCTGATAAATTACTTTCTCCAACGGTGTGTCCGGTCCACGGCGTCATCCTTACTTGTGGGACATTCTCTTCCCCAACAGGAAATGGCAAAGAGTCCCAGCAAAGCTGGTCACATGATCCCTCCTAGGCTCCGCCCACCCCAGTCATTCGACCGATGGACAGGAGGAAATATATATAGGAGAAACCATATGATACCGTGGTGACTGTAGTTAGAGAAAATAATTCATCAGACCTGATTAAAAAAACCAGGGCGGGCCGTGGACCGGACACACCGTTGGAGAAAGTAATTTATCAGGTAAGCATAAATTCTGTTTTCTCCAACATTGGTGTGTCCGGTCCACGGCGTCATCCTTACTTGTGGGAACCAATACCAAAGCTTTAGGACACGGATGAAGGGAGGGAGCAAATCAGGTCACCTAAACGGAAGGCACCACAGCTTGCAAAACTTTTCTCCCAAAAATAGCCTCCGAAGAAGCAAAAGTATCAAATTTGTAAAATTTGGCAAAAGTGTGCAGTGAAGACCAAGTCGCTGCCTTACATATCTGATCAACAGAAGCCTCGTTCTTGAAGGCCCATGTGGAAGCCACAGCCCTAGTGGAGTGAGCTGTGATTCTTTCAGGAGGCTGCCGTGCGGCAGTCTCATAAGCCAATCGGATAATGCTTTTAAGCCAAAAGGAAAGAGAGGTAGAAGTCGCTTTTTGACCTCTCCTTTTACCAGAATAAACAACAAACAAGGAAGATGTTTGTCTGAAATCTTTAGTAGCCTCTAAATAGAACTTTAGAGCACGGACAACGTCCAAATTGTGTAACAAACGTTCCTTCTTTGAAACTGGATTCGGACACAAAGAAGGTACAACTATCTCCTGGTTAATATTTTTGTTAGAAACAACTTTAGGAAGAAAACCAGGCTTAGTACGCAAAACCACCTTATCTGCATGGAACACCAGATAAGGAGGAGAACACTGCAGAGCAGATAACTCTGAAACTCTTCTAGCAGAAGAAATTGCAACCAAAAACAAAACTTTCCAAGATAGTAACTTAATATCTATGGAATGTAAGGGTTCAAACGGAACCCCTTGAAGAACTGAAAGAACTAGATTTAGACTCCAGGGAGGAGTCAAAGGTCTGTAAACAGGCTTGATCCTAACTAGAGCCTGAACAAATGCTTGAACATCTGGCACAGCTGCCAGTCTTTTGTGTAGTAAGACAGATAACGCAGAGATCTGTCCCTTTAGAGAACTTGCAGATAATCCTTTCCCCAAACCTTCTTGAAGAAAGGAGAGAATCTTAGGAATTTTTATCTTATTCCATGGGAATCCTTTGGATTCACACCAACAGATATATTTTTTCCATATTTTATGGTAAATTTTTCTAGTTACAGGTTTTCTGGCCTGAACCAGAGTATCTATCACCGAATCTGAAAACCCACGCTTTGATAGAATCAAGCGTTCAATCTCCAAGCCGTCAGTTGGAGGGAGACCAGATTTGGGTGTTCGAATGGACCTTGAACAAGAAGGTCCTGTCTCAAGGGTAGCTTCCATGGTGGAGCCGATGACATATTCACCAGGTCTGCATACCAAGTCCTGCGTGGCCACGCAGGAGCTATCAAGATCACCGAGGCCCTCTCCTGATTGATCCTGGCTACCAGCCTGGGAATGAGAGGAAACGGTGGGAATACGTAAGCTAGGTTGAAAGTCCAAGGAGCTACTAGTGCATCTACTAGAGTCGCCTTGGGATCCCTGGATCTGGACCCGTAGCAAGGAACCTTGAAGTTCTGACGAGACGCCATCAGATCCATGTCTGGAATGCCCCATAATTGAGTTATTTGGGCACAGATTTCCGGATGGAGTTCCCACTCCCCCGGATGAAATGTCTGACGACTCAGAAAATCCGCTTCCCAATTTTCCACTCCTGGGATGTGGATCGCAGACAAGTGGCAGGAGTGATCCTCCGCCCATTGAATTATTTTGGTCACTTCTTTCATCGCCAGGGAACTCTTTGTTCCCCCTTGATGATTGATATAAGCAACAGTCGTCATGTTGTCTGATTGGAACCTTATGAATTTGGCCTTTGCTAGTTGAGGCCAAGCTCTGAGAGCATTGAATATCGCTCTCAGTTCCAGAATGTTTATCGGGAGAAGAGACTCTTCCCGAGACCATAGACCCTGAGCTTTCAGGGATTCCCAGACCGCACCCCAGCCCACTAGACTGGCGTCGGTCGTGACAATGACCCACTCTGGCCTGCGGAAGCTCATTCCCTGGGACAGATGGTCCAGGGTCAGCCACCAACGGAGTGAATCTCTGGTCTTTTGATCTACTTGAATCATTGGAGACAAGTCTGTATAATCCCCATTCCACTGTTTGAGCATGCACAGTTGTAATGGTCTTAGATGAATTCGTGCAAAAGGAACTATGTCCATTGTTGCAACCATCAATCCTATTACTTCCATGCACTGCTCTATGGAAGGACGAGGAACAGAATGAAGCACTTGACAAGAGCTTAGAAGTTTTGATTTTCTGACCTCTGTCAGAAAAATCCTCATTTCTAAGGAATCTATTATTGTTCCCAAGAAGGGAACTCTTGTTGACGGGGACAGAGAACTCTTTTCTTTGTTCACCTTCCATCCGTGAGATGTGAGAAAGGCTAGAACGATGTCCGTATGAGCCTTTGCCTTTGACAGGGACGACGCTTGTATTAGAATGTCGTCCAAGTAAGGTACTACTGCAATGCCCCTTGGTCTTAGAACCGCTAGAAGGGACCCTAGCACCTTTGTGAAAATCCTTGGAGCAGTGGCTAATCCGAATGGAAGAGCCACAAACTGGTAATGTTTGTCCAGAAAAGCGAACCTTAGGAACTGATGATGTTCCTTGTGGATAGGGATATGTAGGTACGCATCCTTTAGATCCACGGTAGTCATAAATTGACTTTCCTGGATGGTGGGTAGAATCGTTCGAATAGTTTCCATTTTGAACGATGGTACCCTGAGAAATTTGTTTAGGATCTTCAAATCCAAAATTGGTCTGAACGTTCCCTCTTTTTTGGGAACTACGAACAGATTGGAATAAAATCCCATTCCTTGTTCCTTTATTGGAACTGGGTGTATCACTCCCATCTTTAACAGGTCTTCTACACAATGTAAGAATGCCTGTCTCTTTATTTGGTTTGAGTATAAGTGAGACTTGTGGAACCTTCCCCTTGGGGGTAGTTCCTTGAATTCCAGGAGATAACCTTGAGAAACTATTTCTAGCGCCCAAGGATCCTGAACATCTCTTGCCCAAGCCTGAGCAAAGAGAGAGAGTCTGCCCCCCACCAGATCCGGTCCCGGATCGGGGGCTACTCCTTCATGCTGTCTTGTTAGCAGTAGCAGGCTTCTTGGCCTGCTTACCCTTGTTCCAGCCTTGCATTGGTTTCCAGGCTGGTTTGGGTTGTGAGGCATTACCCTCTTGCTTAGAGGATGCAGAATTAGAGGCTGGTCCATTTCTGCGAAAAGGACGAAAATTAGGCTTATTTTTAGCCTTAAAAGACCTATCCTGTGGAAGGGCGTGGCCCTTTCCCCCAGTGATGTCTGAAATAATCTCTTTCAAATCAGGTCCAAATAAAGTTTTACCTTTGAAAGGAATGTTAAGTAATTTTGTCTTGGATGACACATCCGCTGACCAAGACTTTAGCCAAAGCGCTCTGCGCGCCACAATAGCAAACCCTGAATTTTTCGCCGCTAATTTTGCTAATTGCAAAGCGGCATCTAAAATAAAAGAGTTAGCCAATTTAAGTGCGTGAACTCTGTCCATAACCTCCTCATATGGAGTTTCTCTACTGAGCGACTTTTCTAGTTCCTCGAACCAGAACCACGCTGCCGTAGTGACAGGAACAATGCATGAAATTGGTTGTAGAAGGTAGCCTTGCTGTACAAAAATCTTTTTAAGCAAACCTTCCAATTTTTTATCCATAGGATCTTTGAAAGCACAACTATCTTCGATAGGAATAGTAGTGCGTTTGTTTAGAGTAGAAACTGCCCCCTCGACCTTGGGGACTGTCTGCCATAAGTCCTTTCTGGGGTCGACCATAGGAAATAATTTCTTAAATATAGGGGGAGGAACAAAAGGTATGCCGGGCTTTTCCCACTCTTTATTTACTATGTCCACCACCCGCTTGGGTATAGGAAAAGCGTCGGGGGGCACCGGAACCTCTAGGAACCTGTCCATCTTGCATAATTTCTCTGGAATGACCAAATTGTCACAATCATCCAGAGCAGATAACACCTCCTTAAGCAGTGCGCGGAGATGTTCTAATTTAAATTTAAATGTCACAACATCAGGTTCAGCTTGATGAGAAATTTTTCCTGAATTTGAAATTTCTCCCTCAGACAAAACCTCCCTCATGGCCCCTTCAGATTGGTGTGAGGGTATGACAGAACAATTATCATCAGCGTCCTCTTGCTCTTCAGTGTTTAAAACAGAGCAATCGCGCTTTCTCTGATAAGTAGGCATTTTGGATAAAAGATTTGCTATGGAGTTATCCATTACAGCCGTTAATTGTTGCATGGTAATAAGTATTGGCGCACTAGATGTACTAGGGGCCTCCTGCATGGGCAAAACTGGTGTAGACACAGTAGGAGATGATGTAGTATCATGTTTACTCCCCTCATTTGAGGAATCATCTTGGGCAATATCATTATTTGTGGCAGTACTGTCCTTACTTTGTTTGGACGCTATGGCACAATTATCACATAAATTTAAATGGGGAGACACATTGGCTTTCATACATATAGAACATAGCTTATCTGAAGGTACAGACATGTTAAACAGGCTTAAACTTGTCAACAATGCACAAAAAACGTTTTAAAATAAAACCGTTACTGTCACTTTAAATTTCAAACAGAAACACTTTATTACTGAATATGTGAAAAAGTATGAAGGAATTGTTCAAAAATTACCAAATTTTCACCACAGTGTCTTAAAGCCTTAAAAGTATTGCACACCAAATTTCAGAGCTTTAATTTCAGAGATTCTTAGATCCTCACACATGCATCTGCATGCCCTGCTCTCAAAAAACAACTGTGCATTAGTGGCGCGAAAATGAGGCTCAGTCTATGACTAGAAAGGCCCCCTGACTGAAAAAGGTGTCCAATACAGTGCCTGCCGTTTTATAAACGTTCCCCAAGATTATAAATGTCAATTGTTAGCCTAAATTTGAATAATATGCACAAATAAAGCAATCGATTTAGCCCATAAAAATGTCTACCAGTTTTTTAGCCCATAATAAGCCCTTTATTCTGTTTGTTTTTGACTAAGAAAATGGCTTACCGGTCCCCATGAGGGGAAATGACAGCCTTCCAGCATTACACAGTCTTGTTAGAAATATGGCTAGTCATACCTTAAGCAGAAAAGTCTGCTAACTGTTTCCCCCAACTGAAGTTACTTCATCTCAACAGTCCTATGTGGAAACAGCAATCGATTTTAGTTACTGTCTGCTAAAATCATCTTCCTCTTACAAACAGAAATCTTCATCCTTTTCTGTTTCAGAGTAAATAGTACATACCAGCACTATTTTAAAATAACAAACACTTGATAGAAGAATAAAAACTACATTTAAACACCAAAAAACTCTTAACCATCTCCGTGGAGATGTTGCCTGTGCAACGGCAAAGAGAATGACTGGGGTGGGCGGAGCCTAGGAGGGATCATGTGACCAGCTTTGCTGGGACTCTTTGCCATTTCCTGTTGGGGAAGAGAATGTCCCACAAGTAAGGATGACGCCGTGGACCGGACACACCAATGTTGGAGAAATAGCACTCCACTCATAATCTGGGCCCATGTGTATATATACAAGACTTATATAAACAGAGAGACAATTACTTTAGTTAATGTGATTACAAAAATACTGCAGAGCTCTCTTTTTCTCCCTGTTTACTTCTCTGTAGTCACTATCGGCTAGATTTAGAGTTCTGCGGCCAAAGGGGTGCGTTAGCTACGCTGGCTTTTTTCCCCCCGCACCTTTTAAATACCGCTGGTATTTAGAGTTCACAGAAGGGCTGGGTTTTCAGTGCGTTAGGCTCCAAAAAGGGAGCGTAGAGCATAATTTAACGCCACTGCAACTCTAGATACCAGCGGTGCTTATAGACGCGGCCAGCTTCAAAAACGTGCTCGTGCACGATATCCCCATAGAAAACAATGGGGCATTTTGAGCTGAAAAAAAACCTAACACCTGCAAAAAAGCAGCGTTCAGCTCTTAACGCAGCCCCATTGTTTCCTATGGGGAAACACTTCCTATGTCTGCACCTAACACCCTAACATGTACCCCAAGTCTAAACACCCTTAACCTTACACTTATTATCCCCTAATCTGCTGCCCCCGCTATCGCTGACACCTGCATATTATTATTAACCCCTAATCTGCTGCTCCCTACACCGCCGCAACATACATTATAGTTATGTACCCCTAATCTGCTGCCCCTAACACCGCCGACCCCTATATTATATTTATTAACCCCTAATCTGCCCCCCACAACGTCGCCGCCAGCTACCTACAATAATTAACCCCTAATCTGCCGATCGGAGCTCACCGCTACTATAATAAATGTATTAACCCCTAAAGCTAAGTCTAACCCTAACACTAACACCCCCCTAAGTTCAATATAATTTTTATCGAACAAAATAAATTAACTCTTATTAAATAAATTATTCCTATTTAAATCTAAATACTTACCTGTAAAATAAACCCTAATATAGCTACAATATAAATTATAATTATATTGTAGCTATTTTAGGATTAATATTTATTTTACAGGCAACTTTGTATTTATTTTAACCAGGTACAATAGCTATTAAATAGTTAAGAACTATTTAATAGTTACCTAGTTAAAATAATTACAAAATTACCTGTAAAAAAAATCCTAACCTAAGTTACAATTAAACCTAACACTACACTATCAATAAATTAATTAAATAAACTACCTACAATTATCTACAATTAAACCTAACAGTACACTATCAATAAATAAATTAAATACAATTCTTACAAATAAATACAATTAAATAAACTAACTAAAGTACAAAAAATAAAAAAGAACTAAGTTACAAAAAATAAAAAAATATTTACAAACATTATAAAAAAATTACAACAATTTTAAACTAATTACACCTACTCTAAGCCCCCTAATAAAATAACAAAGACCCCCAAAATAAAAAACCTTTCCAGCCCTTAAAAGGGCCCTTTGCGGGGCATGCCCCAAAGAATTCAGCTCTTTTGCCTGTAAAAAAAAACCATACAATACCCCCCCAACATTACAACCCACCACCCACATACCCCTAATCTAACCCAAACCCCCCTTAAATAAACCTAACACTAAGCCCCTGAAGATCTTCCTACCTTGTCTTCACCATGCCAGGTATCACCGATCGTTCCAGGATCCGAAATCTTCATCCAAGCCCAAGCGGGGGCTAGACATCCATCATCGGGCTGAAGTCTTCTATCAAGCGAAGGCTGAAGAGGTCTAGAAGAGGCTCCAAAGTCTTCATCCTATCCGGGAAGAAGAGTAGATCCGGACCGGCAACCATCTTCTTCCAAGCGGCATCTTCTATCTTCATCCGATGAGGACCGGCTCCATCTTGAAGACCTCCACCGCGGACCCATCTTCTTCTTCCGACGACTTCCCGACGAATGACGGTTCCTTTAAGGGACGTCATCCAAGATGGCGTCCCTCAAATTCCGATTGGCTGATAGGATTCTATCAGCCAATCGGAATTAAGGTAGGAAAATTCTGATTGGCTGATGGAATCAGCCAATCAGAATCAAGTTCAATCCGATTGGCTGATTCAATCAGCCAATCAGATTGAGCTCGTATTCTATTGTCTGTTCCAATCAGCCAATCGGAATTCGAGGGACGCCATCTTGGATGACGTCCCTTAAAGGAACCGTCATTCGTCGGGAAGTCGTCGGAAGAAGTGGATGGATCCGCGGTGGAGGTCTTCAAGATGGAGCCGGTCCTCATCGGATGAAGATAGAAGATGCCGCTTGGAAGAAGATGGTTGCTGGTCCGGATCTACTCTTCTTCCCGGATAGGATGAAGACTTTGGAGCCTCTTCTGGACTTCTCCAGCCGTCGCTTGATAGAAGACTTCAGCCGGATGATGGATGTCTAGCCCCCGCTTGGGCTTGGATGAAGATTTCGGAGCCTGGAACGATCGGTGATACCTGGATGGTGAAGACAAGGTAGGAAGATCTTCAGGGGCTTAGTGTTAGGTTTATTTAAGGGGGGTTTGGGTTAGATTAGGGGTATGTGGGTGGTGGGTTGTAATGTTGGGGGGGTATTGTATGTTTTTTTTTACAGGCAAAAGAGCTGAATTCTTTGGGGCATGCCCCGCAAAGGGCCCTTTTAAGGGCTGGTAAGGTAAAAGAGCTTTGAACTTTTGTAATTTAGAATAGGGTAGGGCATTTTTTATTTTGGGGGTCTTTGTTATTTTATTAGGGGGCTTAGAGTAGGTGTAATTAGTTTAAAATTGTTGTAGGAATTGTATTTAATTTATTTATTGATAGTGTAGTGTTAGGTTTAATTGTAGATAATTGTAGGTAGTTTATTTAATTTATTTATTGATAGTGTAGTGTTAGGTTTAATTGTAGATAATTGTAGGTATTTTATTTAATTAATTTATTGCTAGTGTAGTGTTAGGTTTAATTGTAACTTAGGTTAGGATTTATTTTACAGGTAATTTTGTAATTATTTTAACTAGGTAGCTATTAAATAGTTATTAACTATTTAATAGCTATTGTACCTGGTTAAAATAATTACAAAGTTGCCTGTAAAATAAATATTAATCCTAAAATAGCTAAGATATAATTATAATTTATATTGTAGCTATATTAGGATTTATTTTACAGGTAAGTATTTAGATTTAAATAGGAATAATTTATTTAATAAGACTTATTTCGTTAGATAAAAATTATATTTAATTTAGGGGGGTGTTAGTGTTAGACTTAGCTTTAGGGGTTAATCCATTTATTAGAGTAGTCAGCAGATTAGGGGTTAATACTTGAAGTTAGCTGTCGGCGATGTTAGGGAGGGCGGATTAGGGGTTAATACTATTTATTATAGGGTTATTGAGGCGGGAGTGATGCGGATTAGGGGTTAATACATTTATTATACTAGCGGTGAGCTCCGGTCGGCAGATTAGGGGTTAATTATTGTAGGTAGCTGGCGGCGACGTTGTGGGGGGCAGATTAGGGATTAATAAATATAATATAGGGGTCGGCGGTGTTCGGAGCAGCAGATTAGGGGTACATAGGGATAACGTAGTTGGCTGCGGTGTACGGAGCGGCAGATTAGGGGTTAAAAAATTTAAATATAGTGGCGGCGATGTGGGGGGACCTCGGTTTAGGGGTACATAGGTAGTTTATGGGTGTTAGTGTACTTTAGAGCACAGTAGTTAAGAGCTTTATGAACCGGCGTTAGCCCAGAAAGCTCTTAACTACTTACTTTTTTCTGCGGCTGGAGTTTTGTCGTTAGATTTCTAACGCTCACTTCAGCCACGACTCTAAATACCAGTGTTAGAAAGATCCCATTGAAAAGATAGGATACGCAATTGACGTAAGGGGATCTGCGGTATGGAAAAGTCGCGGCTGGAAAGTGAGCGTTAGACCCTTTAATGACTGGCTCCAAATACCAGAGGGCGGTAAAAACCAGCGTTAGGACCCTCTAACACTGGTTTTGACGGCTACCGCCCAACTCTAAATTTAGCCGTAAGCATCTTAACCATTCCCACTGTATCATTTTGCTTCTCCATGGCACTGCCTCCCACATCTCGCTGCTTGTTCCTGACCATTCCCTTTCACAGCTTTGTGCTCTTTCCCAGCTGTTCCCCATAGATCTCTTCTCCCGTCTGCAACCCCTTCCTTAGTCTTTAGTTTCTTCATAATCATTCACACTACAGCTCTCTAATCCTTCTTGAGCACTGTCTTCCCAGAGCTTTCTACTCATTCATAACCACAATCACTACTATTCATAACCACCATCACTACTATTTTTCTTCCTTCTTCACTAGATTATTGTTCTAATTATTCCCATGGGGCAATAACCCCACAGTTTCCATTTGGTCATACTGAACATATCCTGCCTAACCAACCCCCCTTGTGTACTCTGCTTTGCTCTGCACATGACTCCCTTTTGGCTATGTAATACATGTATCATGGCTGTGCATATGTCTCTGTGAATACTATGACATGACAGTTCACCTCCTCTTCACAGTCTATATTCTTCCACCAAGTCCTGAAGAAGAAAATCTACAGGTGGAAGATTTGGAAGCTGAAGACAGTTATTTACCTGAAGTGGACACTGCTGAAACCACAGCACCATTGGACAATGCACATGAAGGTAGGCGATCTATCCTATAATCTGAAATAACATGAAACAATAGAATGCACATAGACATAGGGCCCTGTGATTAAAGATTCTCCAGCTTGGAGAGAAATTATAGTGCATATTTCACAAGGGCTGAACTCTTTGAATTCTCTAAGATAAAGAACAGGATGAAAGATGCCTTCTATTGAAAGTAATGAAGTTCTCTGGGATGTAGAATATAACAGGGTAGAGTGAAGATAACAGGGGAGCACCTGACACTGATAAAAAGTCTCAGTTTGCAGCAAATACAAATTAAACTGAAACATTTTCACTACACTTTAACTTGACTCTTGTTTATTATACATTACTTTTGTGTCAATTAAATAAGTATATTGGGAATTTTGATCAAACTTCACCTGCATACAGGCAAATAGAAATGTCCAAACACTCCTCAAATAAATAAAAGTCCAAAATGTATTTGAATACTTAAAGGGCCACTAAACCCAAAAATTTTATTTAATGATTCAGATAGATAATACAATTTTAAACAACATTCCAATTCACTTCCATTATCTAATTTTCTGCAATCTTTAGATATCCTTTGTTAAAGAAATAGCAATGCACATTGGTGAGCCAATCACATGAGGCATCTATGTGCAGCCACCAATCAGAAGCTACTGAGCCTATCTAGATATGCTTTTTAGGAAAGAATATCAAGAGAATGAAGCAAATTAGATAATAGAAGTAAATTAGAAAGTTGTTTAAAATGGTATTCTCTATCTGAAACATGAAAGAAAAAAATTGGGTTTAATGTCCCTTTAAAAACAAAGTGTATCAGCAGCTCTGACACCGCAATGACTGGCTTATCATAGTGAGGACAGCTGGACTCCTATGCAACAGACATGTTTCGTGCTCGTAAGCACTTGTTCGCTGCTCACAGGAGTTCCAGCATCCTCTAATTAAATAGTCTCATTTCTTAAAGACACATTGTTACATTTTGTCCACACTATGCAATTCAATTAAAAACATATTATTAAAAAACGGATAATATCCAAAAGTTATAAGCAGGTTCAATAGGAGAGCTAATTAAAGGTACACAGTCAAAATTAAACTTTTATTATTTTTAGAGCAGCAATTTAAAAAAAAAAATCCAATTTACTTCCATTAAAAAGTGTGCACAGTCTTTTTATTTTTAAACTTTTTAAATCACCAGCTCCTACTAAGCATGTGCAAGAATTTGCAGACTAAGCGTATATGTATTTGTGATTGGCTGATGGCTTTCACATGGTACAGGGGGAGTGGAAATAGACATAACTTTTAAAATTGTCATAAAAAAATCTACTACTCATTTGAAGGTCAGACTAAGTACTATTGCATTGTCTTGTTATCTTGCATTTGTTGACTATGCAAATCTACTGTGTTGACTGGTCCTTTAACTATTAACTATTAAATACAATCAAGACACACTTAGGTTATGTAACTCATTTAACTTTTAAACCATATTTAATATTGATATAACTATATTAAAGTCTAATTCAATAGTACTCTCCAATGTTCCTACATAGGTCTATACACAAAAGTCAATATCTCTTCTGAAATTTAGACCATGGGGTATAGAGGTATTCAGAGTGCAAATCCAGAATACCTCTCTGAGGTTTAATTTTTATTCTCTGTCACCCCCTCTTTTCCATATAGGGACGTGATCTATCACTTGTACAGTTAATAGATTGGAATCAGTATTATGGAATTCCCTATAGTGTCTTGCTATCGGGATATCAGATTCTCCATAAGGATACAAGGTTAAAGGGACATAAAACCCAAAGGGGCCTATCTATCAAGCTCTGAATGGAGCTTGAGGGCCCGTGTCAGTTATGAAGCAGCGGTCTACTGGCGTCTGCAGGGGGCGGCGTTGCACCAGCAGCTGACAAGAGCTGCTGGTGCAATGCTGACTACGGAGAGCATATTACTCTCCACATTCAGCGAGGTCTGTCGGACCTGATCCACACTGTCAGATCAGGTCCAACATACCTTTGATAAATATCCCCATAATGTTGATTTCATGATTCAGATAGAGAAACATTTTTAAACAACTTTCTAATTTACTTCTATTATCTAATCTGTTTCATTCTCTTGGTATAATTTGTTAAAGGAGCAGCATCACACTAATAGTTTCTAACTGAACACATGGGTAAGCCAATCACAATCGATATATATATGCAGATACCAATCAACAGCTAGAACCTAGGTTCTCTGCTGCTCCTGAGCATGCCTAGATAAACCTTTCTGCAAAAAATAACAAAAGAATGAATCAAATTAATAAAAAGAAGTAAACTGGAAAGTTGACTAAAATTGTATTCTTTGGCCCCTAGTTATCAAGTCATCAACCTCAAATACGCTGGAATTCCGCAGCGTATTTGTGGCGAGGCTGATTCGCCTTAGTTATCAAGCCCTAGATACCGGCAAAAGTGGAATTTAGTGACGTAAGCTTTGATCCGCCGGACTCAATCGATCTGTTCCGCGTCGGCGGGATGAAGATGGATCCGGAAGAAAGAAGATTGAAGATGCCGCTTGGAAGATGACATCGCCCGGTTGGAAGACCTCTTCAGCGACGCCTGGATGATGACTTCATCGGATGGAAGACTTCTTCAGCGCCCCTTGGATGATGACTTCTGCCACTCCGGATCTCCTCTTCGGTTCCATCGGTGGTCGGCTGGCTGAAGACGACTCAAGGTAGGATGATCTTCAGGGGGGTAGTGTTAGGTTTATTTAAGGGGGGTTTGGGTTAGATTAGGGGTATGTGGGTGGTGGGTTTTAATGTTGGGGGGGTTGTATTTTTCTTTTACAGGCAAAAGAGCAGAATTCTTTGGGGCATGCCCCGCAAAAGGCCCTTTTAAGGGCTGGTAAGATAAAAGAGCTGGTAACTTTTTCATTTAGAATAGGGTAGGGCATTTTGGGGGGCTTTGTTATTTTATTAGGGGGCTTAGATTAGGTGTAAGTAGCTTAAAATTGTTGTAATATTTTTTAAATGTTTGTAACTTATTTTTTTATTTTTTGTAACTTAGCTTTTTTTATTTTTTGTACTTTAGTTAGTTTATTTAATTGTATTTAATTGTAGTTATTTGTAGGTAATTTATTTAATTAATTTAATGATAGTGTAGTGTTAGGTTTAATTGTAACTTAGGTTAGGATTTATTTTACAGGTAATTTTGTATTTCTTTTAGCTAGGTAGTTATTAAATAGTTAATAACTATTTAATAACTATTCTAACTAGCTAAAATAAATACAAAGTTACCTGTAAAATAAATATAAATCCTAAAATAGCTACAATGTAATTATTAATTATATTGTAGCTATCTTAGGCCTAGATTTGGAGTTTGGCGGTAGCCGTCAAAACCAGCGTTAGAGGCTCCTAACGCTGCTTTTTACCGCCCGCTGGTATTTGGAGTCAGTCAGGAAAGGGTCTAACACTCACTTTGCAGCCGTGACTTTTCCATACCGCAGATCCCCCTACGCCATTTGCGTATCCTATCTTTTCAATGGGATCTTTCTAACGCTAGTATTTAGAGTCGTGGCTGAAGTGAGCGTTAGAAATCTAACGACAAAACTCCAGCCGCAGAAAAAAGTCAGTAGTTAAGAGCTTTCTGGGCTAACGCCGGTTTATAAAGCTCTTAACTACTGTGCTCTAAAGTACACTAACACCCATAAACTACCTATGTACCCCTAAACCGAGGCCCCCCCACATTGCCGCCACTCTATTAAAAAATGTTAACCCCTAATCTGCCGCTCCGTACACCGCCGCCACCTACGTTATCCCTATGTACCCCTAATCTGCTGCCCTTAATACCGCCGACACCTACATAATATTTATTAACCCCTAATCTGCCGCCCCCAATGTCGCCGCCACCTACCTACACTTATTAACCCCTTATCTGCCGACCGGACAGCACCGCTACTATAATAAATGTATTAACCCCTAATACGCCTCACTCCCGCCTCAATAACCCTATAATAAATAGTATTAACCAATAATCTGCCCTCCCTAACATTGCCGACACCTAACTTCAAGCATTAACCCCTAATCTGCCGACCGGAGCTCACCGCTACTCTAATAAATTTTTTAACCCCTAAAGCTAATTCTAACCCTAACCCTAACACCCCCCTAAGTTAAATATAATTTTTATCTAACGAAATAAATTAACTCTTATTAAATAAATTATTCCTATTTAAATCTAAATACTTACCTGTAAAATAAACCCTAATATAGCTACAATATAAATAATAATTATATTGTAGCTATTTTAGGATTAATATTTATTTTACAGGCAACTTTGTATTTATTTTAACCAGGTACAATAGCTATTAAATAGTTAAGAACTATTTAATAGTTACCTAGTTAAAATAATTACAAAATTACCTGTAAAATAAATCCTAACCTAAGTTACAATTAAACCTAACACTACACTAGCAATAAATTAATTAAATAAAATACCTACAATTATCTACAATTAAACCTAACACTACACTATCAATAAATTAATTAAATAAAATACCTACAATTTTCTACAATTAAACCTAACACTACACTATCAATAAATTAATTAAATACAATACCTACAAATAAATACAATTAAATAAACTAACTAAAGTACAAAAATAAAAAAGAACTAAGTTACAAAAAATAAAAAAATATTTACAAACATTAGAAAAATATTTAGAGGGACCAGACAAGGGTGCCCCCTTTCCCCTTTTTTATTTAACCTGAGTGTAGAGCCTTTGGCCATTCGTTTAAGGCAAGAACTGAATGGGATTGTATTGGCAGGAGAAAAGCTGGTGCTACTTCTTTATGCGGATGACCTCTTATTATTCCTTTCCAACCTTAAAGTGACCTTACCTATTCTACAGGCGCTTATTCAAGAATTTGGAGAGATTTCGGGTTTTAAGATTAATATCTCTAAATCAGAATTATTGTGGCTTTATAGAAAACCCCCCCATTTTTGTAACCACCCTTTCTTGGAGGTCTCCCAGATTACCTATCTTGGTCTTTGTCTATCTAACAACCCAGAAGACTGGTAAAAGTTAAACTATAAGCCGTGCCTGGACTATTGTAAAAGGAAACTAGAGGAGTGGACCATGTTGCCCATATCTCTATCGGCTCGTGTAACTTTAATTAAATCAGTCATTTTCCCAAAATTCCTGTATATCTTCCAGAATATCCCGTGCTTTTTACATAAAAAAGATAGTATCATTTATAATAAGGCATGCTCGAACTTTCTATGGAATGGAAAGAAACCACAAATTGCTCCCCACAGACTCATGAACTCCAAGATGTCAGCTGGCCTTGCACTTCCTAACATCCAGACATATAATTTGGTCACTATAGCGAGATTTGCACTCGACTGGTTAACTCGAAAAGATCAAATTTCCTCAGTTACTTGGGAATCTCAAATTGTGGCCCCATTTAGTTTGAAGGCGATTTTACACTGCCCCCTTACGTCTCTTCCGTCTAATGTATTCTTTCTGACCACATTTAAGAACGTTATAGTGGCCTGGCAGAGGCTATGTACGGAAAGCAATTACTCTCCTTATGTTTCACAATACTTACCCATATGCGGTAATCCTGAGTTTGGGCCAGGTCTCTCTAACCAGATATTTAAAGTCTGGGCGTCAAAAGGGCTCCAAAATATGAGCCAATTACTGGATGCAGCTGGACACCCTTTATTGTTTGAAGAAATTGCAACGCAATCCGATTTACGCCCTCACGAGTTCTATGCTTATCTCCAAGCTAGGCACTTTCTCCAAGAGCTTTCTCCAAGAGCTATGCTCAAAAAATGGGGATAAGTGGGCTTGGGGCGAACTACAGGCGAAGATCTCCCTTTACGCGGCAGGGCTTTATGCAATCTCCCCTCTGTACCTTTTTTTAAATCAGAAAGCTTCAAATATACAGGTGAATGACATGATCACAAAATGGCTTACGCATTTCCCAGACATAGATGATCATACTATTATTGGGAGCTTTAAAATAACACAACAGAGTTGGGTCCCGACTTCTTGGAGAGAGTCACAGATAAAAATGGGCCTACAGAGATATCTCACCCCGGCTACTCTCTCCAAATGGTATAAAACAAGGATCCTTTGTTCTAGATGTTCATCGACAGAAGCAGATATATTCCACTGTCTATGGAGTTGTCCGAAAATACGCCAATATTGGAGTAAAATCTCCTATTGGATGATGGTAACTTTGAAAGTGGAATATAAGCTATTGCCAATAGAAATTTTCTTTCTGGTGAAATTCCAGGGAAAAACTAAGAATTACAGTCTTATAAATATGATAATTTTAGTGGCTCGTAATCTTATCTTCAAATCCTGGAAAGCATTTGCCGCACCTACATTGGCACAATTTAAAAGTGCTTTGATCAACCATTTTACGATAGAACAATTCAATATTCCATATCCACAAGATAAATATTTGCCGGCACTTTTCAAGAAATGGGAAATCGTGGTAAGATCTCTTCCGCTTGCACATCAAAAAAAACTGATTAAACCATTTAGAGACACTGAGTTTGTTCTGATAAACATTCTGGCGGGTCATTTCCCGGGGGAATGGGCGTTGAACACGGATTGAGATAGCCGGAGGGGGAGGAGAGGCGAGAGAGTTGGATGTATTAGTTTTTTTTTTTTTTTTTGTTTGTTTTGTTTTTTGTGGTTGTCATTGTTGTCTTTATTGTTGTGTTTGTAGGTCTGTGTTTGGGGGAGCATTATGTTTAAAATAAAAAAGGAAAAGTTAAGGAGGAAATTGGTTAGAACTATCGCACAAAGTTATGAAGTATGGCATAAAGCTCCGTTCTACTTTATATGGCACCCTTTTTCGGATGGTGATTAATGTAAGGAGGCATGTTGCCCCTTGCTCTGATATTTTTTTTTCTCACTATTTAATTGTACATGTAAAATGTATTCAAGATGATGCACTATTTATATTTTATATGTACTATTGTAATGTATTATTGTAATGTACAGATTATTGTAATATGCCTCCTTTAATATAAATAAATGTTTTTTTTAAAAAAAAAAAGAAAGTGAGAGATGGCAGAGAAATTCCATCTGGCTCTCACCTACCGGAGCTCACACAATGGCCCTGTATTTTAAAGCTGCATTGCAGTGGCATTTCAACACCTAAAATTTACACTGTTCAATGGTGAAGGAGCTGTCAACCATTGCTGCTTGCTAGAGAATCACAATGGGATCCTGGCAGATGTACCCCACATTTCCCTATGCTGACCACATAGCTGGGAGGTCGGATAATCTCTAACTACTCTTCCCCAGAGTATCCAATATGACTGTAGTTACATCGTACTCCTCTTGTTAGTTTGTTCCCCTTCTCCTGACCAGTACTATGGGCGCTGAAACTGCTTCAAGTAGCAGTCATGATATAGCTTCAGACATCCCAACTCTCCCTAAAGTTCAGGGAGTCTCCCTGATTGTAATAGCGGCTCCCTGATGCCAGTAAATGGAATGCAATCTCCCTGAAACTCCAAGTACCCTGATCTAATGTGGCCCAAATCTGGGGAAGTGTTTCTTTAAGGAATGCCTTTAGTTGCTGGGACATATAGAACCCTCAAAGCATGCATCAGTAACCAAAATGCCCCACTGATTTTAATAAAATAAAACACAAATACTACCTTATTTACTGCACGTAATTAATCTTTGTATTCTAAAATATTTAAGCATTCAACAAGCGTACGATCACTAGAAAATAGGTTTGTTGTATGTGGTTGTGCAATAAAGCTACTTTTTTTAATGTGACTTTAGTGGGAAGCTACTTTAATGATAAGTCTCTATCTTAGGGTTTCAAGGTGTCCAATATATAACTGGGAGGGGGGGGGTAGCAGCGTAGTAGCGGGTGAAGCCACCTCCCTGAAATGAGTTTTTGCAGGTTGGGATGTCTGTAGCTTAATATTATTGTTTGTTTCTTATGTACATTGCACTACTCATTTATGCTATTACTGCAAATGGCCAATATGAACATTTAGGTTCCATTCAGAGGCTCTACATACTTGTTATAATACAATAGCTATTAGGCCTGCTTGTTGATTGGGGCTAATCATTGGGCTATAGAGCATATACGGCCACTTGATCACTCTCTCTTTAAAATGCATTGATCTCTGTAAAGAAATTGACAACATTAAAGGTCATCCCCGTTTTACTTGACCCTACTGTCTGTGCCCGGGACAGTGAGACATGAGGGAAATATCTTAGACCTTGTTGCTTCAGAGCTTTAGGAGAGGGACTCAGAGAGTCATCATTTACATATACCCTAGCTACCGAGATCATAGCATAGTCACATATGTAGCTCTATAGGTAGTGCCGGTTCACTCTACTCTCCTAAATACTTAACATCTGACTATAGCAAATCAAAGATATTGGCCTAAATTGAATATGTTATAAGAAACATTATTTTCTAATGATTAGTAACTATATAATTGCCTTTCTAGCCTATAATTAAGACCGTGGTCTATAACACATAACATCTACTACCAGGGGAAGGTAACCTCTTTCTCAAGAGCAGTATAACAGAGTCTGTCTTTTAAATATATACATGTAGGTCTTAAAGTTACATAAAGAGGATGCAAATTACACTTATGGGGGTAAACCCTAGTTAAATTGTAAGTATTTCTTCACTTGTTCTAATCATTCTGAGTCCTTCTCGCACATCATATGGGTTGTCATGAGACTTGATTGTAAGGACAATACATTAAACTTAGTAGTGTTGTGTAGACTATGTTTATATATTATGTATACTATATTAATTTGCTCTCTTACACTTCTAAATATCACAAATGTATCTTTATTATTACATATGTGCATGGCGAAAAAATTCGGTTCGGATCGATTCGAATTCGGAAAATTTTGAATCGATTCGGTTCGGATTCGTTTCGGATTAATTCGGATTCGAAGAAATTCGGCTGGATTCGGTTCGACTCGATTCGGAAATTTGGAATTTCGGTAAGTGTTAGGTGGGATTAGACTAGTATTATGTACTGTATATTAGGTGTAACCCATAGCAGAGTGATATAACCTAATATACTGTACAATACTAGTGTAATCCATGGCCATTCGAATTTACTGAATAAATCCAAACTAATTCGGATTTATTCGGTAAATTCGGCAGTATTTTAATTCGGAAATTCGGTTCGTTCCGAATCTCCGAATTTTCCGAATTTTCCGAATTTCCGAATCGATCCGAAACGAATTGCACATATCTATTTATTATCTTATTATGCATTGAGTTTTCAATTGACCAGAAATATATATATTCTTTTGAATAACATTGGGCCTAAAGGCGGCTCCTAGTATGGCTACCATAAGGATTATGATCTCCTAAATCCAGGGGACCTTGAGTGACAAGATGAGTAGTCAATTCATTATGCTATTACTATTGTAAAATGGAGGTTCATGAAGTCTATGTTGATTCAATTATTGTTTCACTTATGTATACCAGTATCCAATGATTATCTCATTTCCTGCTGCATTTACTATTTGACATTCAATGTATGTATTCTTTGCACAAAACCTCAATAAAAGACTACGTAAAAGAAACTATTAGTAACAGCTTTAGTTCCTGTGATTTGCTACACATTTAGCGTACTAATTAGTATAGCTGGCACATTTGTCCGAGAAATATGTCAAACATTGACACAGATAAATGTATAAAATAATTACAAAATAAAAAAAAAATATGAAGCTAAAGTAGAATTTTTTTTCCCGCAAAACAAAAAAGTCTCAAAAATCTCATCAAAAATGCATTACAAAGTACAGTTACACTCATAATCACACCATCTAAAAAAATATTTCTAAAAAAATTTGTATAAAAAAAGTTTTCAGGGCTCAAAGATATGAGGTCTCAGGTATTAGATAAAAAAGGCAGGCAAAGGGCTTTAACATTGAGATACAATCATAAACATCTCTAAATATGTATAATGTCTATATATGTGTATGTATGTATTCATGTATTTATATGTGTATAAATGTATTTACAGATGTATATACACATATAAACACATAAATACATATGTATACATATATAGGGGTAGATTTATCAAATGTAGGGTGAACATGATCTGCTGTAGTGGATCATGTCCGCCCCACATCGATAAATGCAGACAGCATACGCTATCGGCATTTAACATTGCACAAGCATTTATGGTGAAATGCTTGTGCGATGCCGCCCCCTGCACATTTGCGGACAATCGGCCGCTAGCAGGGGGTGTCAATCATCCCGATCATATTCGATCGGGATGATTGCTGTCTGCTACCTCAGAGGTGGCGGATGAGTTAAAGGGACAGTATACTATAAAATTGTTTTTCCCTTAATGTGTTTCCAATTACTTTTTTTTTACCAGCTGCAGAGTATAAAATGTATGAGATTTACTTTTTTTAAGGCTTATTTGTGTATATAAAAAAGCTGATTTAGTGTTTTGAAGTCACAACCTAATAAAATGGGTTGAGCTTGTAGGTATAATCAGATCTCATTACTTTATCACATTGTGTACATATACATGTTTCTTTATCTTATATCTGTCAGTAAACCAATCACCAATACTTGGACAATGGAAACTTAACATTTTATTACCTTATCTCTTCTATAACCAATTGGTAGTGTAATTTCTTCTACTGGCTGTGTTAACACAGCTTGGCCTTGAAGCCAAAAACTTTCAGGATGGGTGGGGATACCACAGGCTAAATAAACTATTTCAAATGGCAATATAAGGGTAATGGAAATACTTGTAAACAATTTAATACACTCCAGCAGGTAAAGTGGATAATTCAGAACAAATATAAAGTGGAGATAATTTTTGAGTAAACTGTCCCTTTAAGGAGCAGTGGTCTCTGCTGCTTCTTAACTTAAGTTTCAGGTGGACCTGAAACTTCGGGGGTAGATTGCAGCATCCACTGCTTGATAAATCTACCCCATAGACATAGTGCATTGGAGCCCTTTGCAGATACAAACATGTAAAATCATATTTATGCAATATTCATATTTAATAAAGTATTACTGTAAATATTTTACATTCCAGTGTTGTGCACAAAGCAGAATATGTTCTAAGTATTTGTAAATAGATATTCCTATATATCTGTATATATCTATACCTATATATAATCATGTATATATATATAGGTGTAGATATATATTGTACCAAAATACCATCATATATATATAGAAATATGTATTTATGAATAAATAGAACATATTCTGCTATGTGCAGAACATTGGAATGTGAAATATTGATATTTTCATGTCGGTTAGTGCACATGAGAATATGCTCCATTGACTTCTACGGGGGAATAGGTTATCACACACGCGATATTGTAAGTTCGTTTTTTTGCTTGTGTTGGTTTAGTGCAAGAGCAATAACTTTATACTTTCAACTCGTAATACCAGAGCAATCTGCCGTTCACAAAAAGTTTACTTCTAGCGCAATTAGTGCTCTAGCAAAAGTGCTAAATTGCACTCCACTCATAATCTGGGCCCATGTGTATATATACAAGACTGATATAAACAGAGAGACAATTACTTTAGTTACACTGCAGAGCTCTCAGTTTCTTCCTGTTTACTGCTCTGTAGTCACTAAGCATCTTAACCATTCCCAGTGTATCATTTTACTTCTCCTTGACACTGCCTCCCATATCTCGCTGCTTATTCCTGACCATTCCGTTTCACAGCTTTGTGCTCTTTCCCAGCTGTTCCCCATAGATCTCTTCTCCCGTCTGCAACCCCTTCCATAGTCTTCAGTTTCTTCATGATCATTCACACTACAACTCTCTAATCCTTCCTGAGCACTGTCTTCCCAGAGCTTTCTACTCACTCATAACCACCATCACTACTATTCATAACCACCATCACTACTATTCATAACCACTATCACTACTACTCATAACCACAATCACTACTACTCATAATCACCATCACTACTATTATTCTTCCCTCTTCACTAGATTATTGTTCTAATTATTCCCATGGGGCAATAACCCCACAGTTTCCATTTGGTAATACTGAACATAAATGTTTGTGATCCTGCCTAACCAACCCCCCTTGTGTACTCTGCTTTGCTCTGCACATGACTCCCTTTTGGATATGTAATACATGTATCATGGCTGTGCATATGTCTCTGTCAATACTATGACATGACAGTTCGCCTCCTCTTTACAGTCTATATTCTTCCACCAGGTCCTGAAGAAGAAAATCTACAGGTGGAAAATTTGGAAGCTGAAGACAGTTATTTACCTGAATTGGACACTGCTGAAACAACAGCACCATTGGACAATGCACATGAAGGTAGGCGATCTATCCTATAATCTGAAATAACATGAGACAATAGAATGCACGTAGACATAGGGCCCTATGATTTAAGATTCTCCAGCTTGGAGAGAAATTATAGTGCTGAACTCTAAGAATTCTCTAAGAAAAAGAACAGGATGAAAGTTCTCTGGGATGTATAATATCACAGGGTAGAGTGAAGTTAACAGGGGAGCACCTGACACTGATAAAAAGTCTCAGTTTGGAGCAAATTCAAATTAAACTGAAACATTTTCACTACACTTTAACTTGCAGTTGACTCATTTATTATACATAACTTTTCTGTCAATTAAAGTATATTTGGAATTTTGATCAAACTTCACCTGCATACAGGCAAACAGCAATGTCCAAACACTCCTCAAATAAATAAATGTCCAAAATGTATTTGAATACATAAAAACAAAGTGTATCAGCAACTCTGATACCGCAATGACTGGCTTATCATAGTGAGGACAGCTGGGCTCCTATGCAGCAGACATGTCTCATGCTCGTAAGCACTTGTTCACTGCTCACAGGAGTTCCAGCATCCTCCAATTAAATAGGCTCATTTCTTAAAGACATATTGTTACATTTTATCCACACTATGCAATTAAAAACATATTATTCAAAAACAGATAATATACAAAAGTTATAATAGGTTCAATAGGAGAGCTAATTAACTATTAAATACAATCAAGACAAACTTAGGTTATGTAACTCATTTAGCTTTTAAACCATATTTAATATTTATATAACTATATTAAAGTCTAATTCAATAGTACTCTCCAATGTTCCTACATAGGTCTATACACATAAGTCAATCACCTAGATTACGAGTTTTGCATTAGAGTCTGTGCGGTGCTAACAAGCAGCTTATGCTCACTGCTCACTTACAGACAGCGCTGGTATTACGGGTTTTTACAACCCAGACAAGAAGTGAGTGTTAAGCAAAATTTTGCTCCTTACTGCACTCCAATACCAGCGCTGCTTACATTAGCGATGAGCTGGTGTAACGTGCTCGTGCACGATTTCCCCATAGGAATCAACGGGGAGAGCTGGCTGAAAAAAGTCTAACACCTGCCAAAAAGCAGCGTAAAACTCCTTAATGCAGCCCCATGGATTCCTATGGGGAAATACATTTTATGTCTACACCTAACACCCTAACATGAACTCCGAGTCTAAACACCCCTAATCTTACACTTATTAACCCCTAATCTGCCGCCCCCGACATCGCCGCAACCTACATTATATTATTAACCCCTAATCTGCCATTCCGGACACTGCCGCCACCTACATTATACTTATGAATCCCTAATCTGCTGCCCCCAACATCACCGACACCTACATTATATTTATTAACCACTAATCTGCCACCCCCATGTCGTCGCCGCCACCTACCTACATTTATTAACCCCTAATCTGCTGCCCCCAACGTTGCCGCCACTATAATAAACATATTAACCCCTAAACTGCCGCACCCCCGCCTCACAAACATTAGTTAAATATTATTAACCCTAAATCTGCCGGCCCAAACATCGACGCCACCTACCTACATTTATTAACCCCTAATCTGCCGCCCCCAACGTCGCCGCCACTATATTAAAGTTATTAACCCCTAAACCTAAGTCTAACCCTAAACCTAACACCCCCTAAGTTAAATATAATTAAAAGAAATCTAAATAAATATATAATTAACAAAATTATTCCAATTTAAAACTAAATACTTACCTGTAAAATAAACCCTAAGATAGATACAATATAACTAAGTTACATTGTAGCTATCTTAGGGTTTATTTTTATTTTACAGGCAAGTTTGTATTTATTTTAACTAGGTACAATAGTTATTAAATAGTTATTAACTATTTAATAACCACCTAGCTAAAAAAAACACAAAAGTACCTGTAAAATAAAACCTAACCTAAGTTACAATTACACCTAACACTACACTACAATTAAATTATTTCCCTAAATTAAATACAATTAAATACAATTAAATTAAATTATCTAAAGTACAAAAACAAACAAACACCAAATTACAGAAAATAATAAACAAACTACAAGATTTTTAAACTAATTACACCTAATCTAATCCCCCTAACAAAATAAAAAAGCCCCCCCAAAATAAAAAAAGACGGCCAAAGCTGCTTTTTAAGCCTAACGCACAACTCATAATCTAGCCGAATATCTCTTCTGAAATTTAGACCATGGGGTATAGAGGTATTCAGAGTGAAAATCTAGAATACCTCTCTGAGGTTTAATTTTTCTTCTTTGTCACCCCCTCTTTTCCATATAGGGACGTGATCTATTGCTTGTACAGTTAATAGACTGGAATCAGAATTGTGGAATTCCCTATAGTGTCTTACTATCGGGTATCAGATTCGGTATCTTCTATTGACCTGACATGCTCTAAAAACCTATCCTTCAGGGGCCTTTTTGACCCCCCTACAGGTCAATAGATATATCACATGTGTTGTAGCACAATTTATATAAAAATTGATTTTATGAGATTTTTGGGTATGTGTAGATATAAAGCTGTCACCCTCTGTTATATAATCACATGTTTAAAACTTGTTTCACCTACATTTAAAGAAACCTGTTCTCTGTTTTAACCAGCAAGTGTTTGATTTTTTTCCTGAACAATCAGAAGGGGACACATAATTGTCTATTGTTTAACCTTTTTTAGATACAAATGCACACTCTCCTCTATTATTTCTTTCAGTATAGGGTCAGTATATAGGATATGGATGCATTCTTTAATGATTTTGCAATTACCACTATACTCCTGGCTATAAGTAGTTATGAACTTGGGTTGTTGACTTCTATCCTTATTGTTGCTCTGTCTATTTTTATAATTCAATAATTCATCTCTGGATAATATATCCACTTCTCTTCTAGCTTTATTTAGTTTTTTTTTTATCATAACCCCTATCCTTTAAGCGCCCTGTAATCATATCTGCTTGTATAGAGTACTTATCTTAACTTGTGCAGTTTCTTTTGGCCCTAATGTATTGTCCTTTAGGGATACCTTGTACAGTGTGTCACGGATGGCATGAGTTATATTCAAGGATTGTGTTGCCAGCTGTCGGTTTTCTATACAAGTCTGTGTCCATGGTTTCAGTTTTACTGTTTCCTACAATTATTACATTATTATTTTAATTTTGTTCTCCCACTAACCTAATGCCACTACTGTTTTGATTTAAATACTCACAGAAAGTGTTGATATTTTGCTCATCACTATCTATGATGAAAATCAGATCTATGAATCTGGCATTAAAGATAATCTTATCCCGAAGAGGATTTCTATCCCCAAAGACCTGAAACTGCTCCCACCATCCCATAAAGAGATTGGCGTAGCAGGGGGCAAATTTGCACCCATAGCAGTCCTACATCTTTGGAGATAGAAAACCCCCTCGAACATGAAAAAATTGTGGGTAAGTAGGTATTCAATGGATGTAATAATGAATTGTTTAGTTGTAATATCATAGTTACTGTGATGTTAAAAAAAAATTCAACTGCTTGAAGCCCCTTATCATGAAATATAGATGTATACAACGAGGCTTATCTACTACCAGAAATTTATAGGAAGATTTCCACTTTACTTTTTGCAATTTCAGCAGTAGAGACGTGGTATCTTGTATAAAGCTGGGCAATTCTCTAGCTAAAGGTTGGAGAAAGCTATCAACCAAATCAGAGAGCGGTTTATTGAGGAAGCTAATGCCCACTATTATAGGAGGCCCTGGGGGATTGTGCATGTCCTTGTGGACTTTTAGAAAATAGGGGGGTCACTGGATATTCAGGTACCAACATTTCTTCTGTCATTTGTGAAATCACATTGTTGTATCTAGCAGATCTCACTATCTCAGTTAAAATCATCATATACTGTCTGGTGGGATTTTCTTTTAATTTAGTATATGCTTCCCTGTTGTCAGGGTTTTTTCCCTGTTGTTTGCCATGTGCTGCTGGCAGCCATTTTACTCACCTCTCTTCCTGACTATGGTGCATTGTGGGGGATGCTGCTCATTTCCTACACTTCCTTTTATGGCCAGACTGGTGTGCATCATCCATGTGAGACAGGATGCAGTCTCAGAATTGTGATGTCATCACTTTTTATTTAAAGGGCCTCTGTTCAGTATGCTTTGCCTTTGCGTTGTCTCAGACCTGTTTGTGAGAGTTCCTGTGTATTACCTGGCTGCCTTATGTCCTTCCCGATTCCTGATCCCTGGCTTGTTCCTGACTCTGCTGTTTTCCTTGTTCCTGATTCCGGCTCGTCTGACTATTCGCTTTGGCTCCTGACTCGGCTCGTCTGACTACTAGCTCTGGTTTTGACTCCTGGCTTGTTATTTGACTTGTGGACTTTTTATAATTTTTTTGCTATGAATAAAGGTGTAATTATTTTTGCACTTCTCGTCTCAGTCTGATTCCTGGCACCCTGACATTACGCAAAGGCCATGAATCCTGATGGTGCTAATAATCCACCTTTACCTGCCATCATTTCCAGGATGGATGAACAGGATCACCGATTGGATCAATTTGCACTAGCCCTGCAAACCCTGCTGACTCGCACTGCACATTTGGACCAAAGTGTCCCGTAAGTTATGGCTGCTCCTGTTTCCGCTGCTGCACCTATGCCTACCAGGAGCATGTCCGGTTCTGCACCTCTACCTCAGCGATATGGAGGCGATCCTATTCAGTGCAGAGGGTTTTTTTTTTTTATAAATCTATTTATTGAGATTACAACAAATACAGTGAAACTTCGGTAAGGTACAATTAGGTGATTCCATACATTTTACATACTATACAGCATAATGTAGGTTGGGTACCCTACTCTTGAATGGCTGCCAGGCATCTATTGATGTCTAGCTAACACAAAACAACCTCATTTATAATATTAAGATAGATAAAAGAAATGAAAACAGTGTCAAACATCTATTAGTCAGCAGCACAGTTTGTAAACCTGGTTAAACATTTGAGCAGTAGGATGAGAAAGGGGGTTAAAAGAGAGAAGAAGGCAAAGAGAGGAAGAAGAGAGGAAAAAAAAGGTGTAGACCAGAGAGTAGAGGGAGGATAGGGGGGGAAGGGGTACTGGGGGAAGGGGGGGGAGGCCAGCAGCAGGGCAGAACACACATTCAGGTGGTAACCAACATGTGTCACGGGAGCACATCCCATTTGGACCAAATATCCGCATGGAGGTCAATGAGCCCTCTGTTTAAGAATACTGCCTCCTCCATCGTTCTTATTGTAGAGAGTATCTCCAGAACTTTCCCCAAATGGGGCGCGTTAGGTTGTTTCCAGTGTCTTGCAATCGCAAGCTTGGTGGCCATCAATAAATAAACAAAAAGGTATCTTAGTGATTTGGGAAGTTTAGGAAAGTTAAGATGCAGTACATAGGTCTCTGGGCCCTTCTCCATAGGAAGAGCTAGTAGTCCTCCCAGGTCAAGGACCTTGGTCCATAGTTTCTGGATCTCCGGGCAACCCCACCAGATATGCAAGTCGTCTCCTCTCTGGTTACACCCTCTCCAGCACCTGTCAGAGACAGCAGTCGGGAGCCTACTTAGGTGGCTAGGCACCCAGTGCCATCTTGTCAAGAGTTTGTAAATAGACATGTGCGGTTCGTTTCGGATTAATTCGGAAATTCGGTAAATTCGGTAAATTCGGAGATTCGGATCGATTCGGATTTCCGAATTAAAATACTTCCGAATCTACCGAATGAATCCGAAATAGCTGCCGTATCTCCGAATAAATCCGAATTAGCTCGTTAAGATTCGGCATTTCCCCATAGGAAACAATGGGAGTTTCGGCTGAAAAAAAACTAACACCGCAGCCCCATTGTTTCCTATGGGGAAACACTAAGTCTGCACCTAACACCCTAACATGTACCCCGAGTCTCTAAACACCCCTAATCTAACACTTATTAACCCCTAATCTGCCGCCCCCGCTATCGCTGACACCTGCATTATTTTATTAACCCCTAATTTGCCGACCGAATATCGCCGCCACCTACATTATAGCTATTAACCCCTAATCTGCTGTCCCTAACACCGCCGACCCCTACATTATAGTTATTAACCCCTAATCTGCCTCCCCCAACGTCGCCGCAATCTAACTACAAGTATTAACCCCTAATCTGCCGACCCGATATCGCCGCCGCCTACATTATAGCTATTAACCCCTAATCTGCTGTCCCTAACACCGCCGACCCCTACATTATAGTTATTAACCCCTAATCTGCCTCCCCCAACGTCGCCGCAATCTAACTACAAGTATTAACCCCTAATCTGCCGACCCGATATCGCCGCCACCTACATTATAGCTATTAACCCCTAATCTGCTGTCCCTAACACCGCCGACCCCTACATTATAGTTATTAACCCCTAATCTGCCTCCCCCCAACGTCGCCGCAATCTAACTACAAGTATTAACCCCTAATCTGCCGACCGCAAATCGCCGCCACTATAATAAATGTATTAACCCCTAAACCGCCGCACTCCCGCCTCGCAAACACTATAATACATTTTATTAACCCCTAATCTGCCCTCCCTAACATCGCCGCCACCTACCTACAATTATTAACCCCTAATCTCCCGCCCCCATCGTCGCCGCTACTATAATAAGGTTATTAACCCCTAAACCTAAGTCTAACCCTAACCCTAACACCCCCTAACTTAAATATAATTTAAATAAAACGAAATAAGTTTACTATAGTTAAATAAATGAATCCTATTTAAAACTAAAGACTTACCTGTAAAATAAACCCTAAGATAGCTGCAATATAACTAATAGTTACTTTGTAGCTATTTTAGGATTTATTTTTATTTTACAGGCAACTTTGTATTTATTTTAACTAGGTACAATAGTTATTAAATAGTTAATAACTATTTAATAACTACCTAGCTAAAATAAATACAAATTTACCTGTAAAATAAATCCTAACCTAAGTTACACTAACACCTAACACTACACTATCATTAAATTAACTAAATAAATGAATCATATTTAAAACAAAATACTTACCTGTAAAATAAACCCTAATATAGCTGCAATATAACTAATAGTTACATTGTAGCTATTTTAGCATTTATATTTATTTTACAGACAACTTTGTATTTATTTTAACTAGGTACAATAGCTATTACATAGTTATTGACTAATTAATAGCTACCTAGTTAAAATAATTACAAAATTACCTGTAAAATAAATCCTAACCTAAGTTACAATTAAACCTAACACTACACTGTCATTAAATAAATTAACTACAAGTACCTACAATTATCTACAATTAAATAAACTAAAGTACAAAACCCCCCCCACTAAATTACAAAAAAAAACAAACACTAAATTACAAAAAATAAAAAAATATTACAAGAATTTTAAACTAATTACACCTAATCTAAGCCCCCTAATAAAATAACAAAGCCCCCCAAAATAAAAAAAAATGCCCTACCCTATACTAAATTACAAAAGTTAACAGCTCTATTACCTTACCAGCCCTGAACAGGGCCCTTTGCGGGGCATGCCCCAAAGAAAACAGCTCTTTTGCCTGTAAAAAAAAAACACAATCCCCCCCCCACATTACAACCCACCACCCACATACCCCTACTCTAACCCAAACCCCCCTTAAATAAACCTAACACTACCCCCCTGAAGATCTCCCTACCTTCAGTCGTGTTCACCCAGCCGGGCCGAAGTCTTCATCCGATGGGGCAGAAGAGGACATCCAGACCGGCAGAAGTCTTCATCCAAGCGGGGCAAGAAGAGGTCTTCCATCCATCATACAAGTACCAAAATACAAACAAACACTAAATTACCAAAAATAATAAAATATTACAATAATTTTAAACTAATTACACCTAATCTAAGCCCCCTACTAGCTATTAATATAGCTTCAATATAACTAATAGTTACATTGTAGCTATTTTAGGATTTATATGTATTTTACAGGCAACTTTGTATTTATTTTAACTAGGTACAATAGTTATTAAATAGTTAATAACTATTTAATAACTACCTAGCTAAAATAAATACAAATTTACCTGTAAAATAAATCATAACCTAAGTTACAATTACACCTAACACTACACTATCATTAAATTAACTAAATAAATTAATCCTATATAAAACTAAAGACTTACCTGTAAAATAAACCCTAATATAGCTGCAATATAACTAATAGTTACATTGTAGCTATTTTAGCATTTATATTTATTGTACAGGCAACTTTGTATTCATTTTAACTAGGTTCAATAGCTATTAAATAGATATTGACTATTTAATAGCTACCTAGTTAAAATAATTACAAAATTACCTGTAAAATAAATCCTAACCTAAGTTACAATTAAACCTAACACTACACTATCATTAAATAAATTAACTACAAGTACCTACAATTAAATGCAATTAAAAAAACTAAACTAAAGTACAAACCCCCCCCCCCACTAAATTACAAAAAATAAAAAAATATTACAAGAATTTTAAACTAATTACACCTAATCTAAGCCCCCTAATAAAATAACAAAGCCCCCCAAAATAAAAAAAATGCCCTAACCTATACTAAATTACAAAAGTTAACAGCTCTATTACCTTACCAGCCCTGAACAGGGCCCTTTGCGGGGCATGCCCCAAAGAAAACAGCTCTTTTGCCTGTAAAAAAAAAACACAATCCCTCCCCCCACATTACAACCCACCACCCACATACCCCTACTCTAACCCAAACCCCCCTTAAATAAACCTAACACTACCCCCCTGAAGATCTCCCTACCTTGAGTCGTGTTCACCCAGCCGGGCCGAAGTCTTCATCCGATGGGGCAGAAGAGGACATCCAGACTGGCAGAAGTCTTCATCCAAGCGGGGCAAGAAGAGGTCTTCCATCCATCAGAAAAGTACAAAAAAACAAACAAACACTAAATTAGCAAAAATAATAAAATATTACAATAATTTTAAACTAATTACACCTAATCTAAGCCCCCTACTAGCTATTAATATAGCTACAATATAACTAATAGTTACATTGTAGCTATTTTAGGATTTATATTTATTTTACAGGCAACTTTGTATTTATTTTAACTAGGTACAATAGCTATTAAATAGTTAATAACTACCTAGCTAAAATAAATACAAATTTACCTGTAAAATAAACCCTAACCTAAGTTACAATTACACCTAACACTACACTGTCATTAAATTAACTAAATAAATTAATCCTATATAAAACTAAATACTTACCTGTAAAATAAACCCTAATATAGCTACAATATAACTAATAGTTACATTGTAGCTATTTTAGCATTTTTATTTATTTTACAGGCAACTTTGTATTTATTTTAACTAGGTACAATAGCTATTAAATAGTTATTGACTAATTAATAGCTACCTAGTTAAAATAATTACAAAATTACCTGTAAAATAAATCCTAACCTAAGTTACTATTAAACCTAACTCTACACTATCATTAAATAAATTAACTACAAGTACCTACAATTAAATACAATGAAATAAACTAAACTAAAGTACAAAAAAAACAAACACTAAATTACAAAAAATAAAAAAAATTACAAGAATTTTAAACTAATTACACCTAATCTAAGCCCCCTAATAAAATAACAAAGCCCCCCACAATAAAAAAATGCCCTACCCTATACTAAATTACAAAAGTAATCAGCTCTATTACCTTACCAGCCCTGAACAGGGCCTTTTGCGGGGGCATGCCCCATAGAAAACAGCTCTTTTGCCTGTAAAAAAAAACACAATACCCCCCCCACATTACAACCCACCACCCACATACCCCTACTCTAACCCAAACCCCCCTTAAATAAACCTAACACTACCCCCCTGAAGATCTCTCTACCGTGTCTTCACCCAGCGGGCCGAAGTCTTCATCCGATCGGGCAGAAGAGGACATCCAGACCGGCAGAAGTCTTCATCCAAGCGGGGCAAGAAGAGGTCTTCCATCCATCAGAAGTCTTGATCCAGGCGGCATCTTCTCTGTTCATCCATCCGGAGCGGAGCGGCAGCATCCTGAAGACATCCCACGCAGAGCATCCTCTTCTTTCTTGATCCGACGACTAAGTGACTGTACCTTTAAGTGACGTCATCCAAGATGGCGTCCCTTGAATTCCGATTGGCTGATAGGATTCTATCAGCCAATCGGAATTAAGTTAGGAAAAATCTGATTGGCTGATTCAATCAGCCAATCAGATTCAAGTTCAATCCGATTGGCTGATGGAATCAGCCAATCAGATTGACCTCGCATTCTATTGGCTGTTCCGATCAGCCAATAGAATGCAAGCTCAATCTGATTGGCTGATTGGATCAGCCAATCGGATTGAACTTGAATCTGATTGGCTGATTGAATCAGCCAATCAGATTTTTCCTACCTTAATTCCGATTGGCTGATAGAATCCTATCAGCCAATCGGAATTCAAGGGACGCCATCTTGGATGACGTCACTTAAAGGTACAGTCACCTAGTTGTCGGATCAAGAAAGAAGAGGATGCTCTGCGTGGGATGTCTTCAGGATGCTGCCGCTCCGCTCCGGATGGATGAACAGAGAAGATGCCGCCTGGATCAAGACTTCTGATGGATGGAAGACCTCTTCTTGCCCCGCTTGGATGAAGACTTCTGCCGGTCTGGATGTCCTCTTCTGCCCGATCGGATGAAGACTTCGGCCCGCTGGGTGAAGACACGGTAGAGAGATCTTCAGGGGGGTAGTGTTAGGTTTATTTAAGGGGGGTTTGGGTTAGAGTAGGGGTATGTGGGTGGTGGGTTGTAATGTGGGGGGGGGGGTATTGTGTTTTTTTTTACAGGCAAAAGAGCTGTTTTCTTTGGGGCATGCCCCCGCAAAAGGCCCTGTTCAGGGCTGGTAAGGTAATAGAGCTGATTACTTTTGTAATTTAGTATAGGGTAGGGCATTTTTTTATTTTGGGGGGCTTTGTTATTTTATTAGGGGGCTTAGATTAGGTGTAATTAGTTTAAAATTCTTGTAATTTTTTTTATTTTTTGTAATTTAGTGTTTGGTTTTTTTGTACTTTAGTTTAGTTTATTTCATTGTATTTAATTGTAGGTACTTGTAGTTAATTTATTTAATGATAGTGTAGTGTTAGGTTTAATAGTAACTTAGGTTAGGATTTATTTTACAGGTAATTTTGTAATTATTTTAACTAGGTAGCTATTAATTAGTCAATAACTATTTAATAGCTATTGTACCTAGTTAAAATAAATACAAAGTTGCCTGTAAAATAAATATAAATGCTAAAATAGCTACAATGTAACTATTAGTTATATTGTAGCTATATTAGGGTTTATTTTACAGGTAAGTATTTAGTTTTATATAGGATTAATTTATTTAGTTAATTTAATGACAGTGTAGTGTTAGGTGTAATTGTAACTTAGGTTAGGGTTTATTTTACAGGTAAATTTGTATTTATTTTAGCTAGGTAGTTATTAACTATTTAATAGCTATTGTACCTAGTTAAAATAAATACAAAGTTGCCTGTAAAATAAATATAAATCCTAAAATAGCTACAATGTAACTATTAGTTATATTGTAGCTATATTAATAGCTAGTAGGGGGCTTAGATTAGGTGTAATTAGTTTAAAATTATTGCAATATTTTATTATTTTTGCTAATTTAGTGTTTGTTTGTTTTTTTGTACTTTTCTGATGGATGGAAGACCTCTTCTTGCCCCGCTTGGATGAAGACTTCTGCCAGTCTGGATGTCCTCTTCTGCCCCATCGGATGAAGACTTCGGCCCGGCTGGGTGAACACGACTCAAGGTAGGGAGATCTTCAGGGGGGGTAGTGTTAGGTTTATTTAAGGGGGGTTTGGGTTAGAGTAGGGGTATGTGGGTGGTGGGTTGTAATGTGGGGGGGGGTTGTGTTTTTTTTTACAGGCAAAAGAGCTGTTTTCTTTGGGGCATGCCCCGCAAAAGGCCCTGTTCAGGGCTGGTAAGGTAATAGAGCTGTTAACTTTTGTAATTTAGTATAGGGTAGGGCATTTTTTTTATTTTGGGGGGCTTTGTTATTTTATTAGGGGGCTTAGATTAGGTGTAATTAGTTTAAAATTCTTGTAATATTTTTTTATTTTTTGTAATTTAGTGGGGGGGGGTTGTACTTTAGTTTAGTTTTTTAATTGTATTTAATTGTAGGTACTTGTAGTTAATTTATTTAATGATAGTGTAGTGTTAGGTTTAATTGTAACTTAGGTTAGGATTTATTTTACAGGTAATTTTGTAATTATTTTAACTAGGTAGCTATTAAACAGTAAATATCTATTTAATAGCTATTGTACCTAGTTAAAATAAATACAAAGTTGCCTGTACAATAAATATAAATGCTAAAATAGCTACAATGTAACTATTAGTTATATTGCAGCTATATTAGGGTTTATTTTACAGGTAAGTCTTTAGTTTTATATAGGATTCATTTATTTAGTTAATTTAATGATAGTGTAGTGTTAGGTGTAATTGTAACTTAGGTTATGATTTATTTTACAGGTAAATTTGTATTTATTTTAGCTAGGTAGTTATTAAATAGTTATTAACTATTTAATAGCTATTGTACCTAGTTAAAATAAATACAAAGTTGCCTGTAAAATAAATATAAATCCTAAAATAGCTACAATGTAACTATTAGTTATATTGAAGCTATATTAATAGCTAGTAGGGGGCTTAGATTAGGTGTAATTAGTTTAAAATTATTGTAATATTTTATTATTTTTTGTAATTTAGTGTTTGTTTGTATTTTGGTACTTGTATGATGGATGGAAGACCTCTTCTTGCCCCGCTTGGATGAAGACTTCTGCCGGTCTGGATGTCCTCTTCTGCCCCATCGGATGAAGACTTCGGCCCGGCTGGGTGAACACGACTCAAGGTAGGGAGATCTTCAGGGGGGTAGTGTTAGGTTTATTTAAGGGGGGTTTGGGGTATGTGGGTGGTGGGTTGTAATGTGGGGGGGGGGTTGTGTTTTTTTTTTTACAGGCAAAAGAGCTGTTTTCTTTGGGGCATGCCCCGCAAAGGGCCCTGTTCAGGGCTGGTAAGGTAATATAGCTGTTAACTTTTGTAATTTAGTATAGGGTAGGGCATTTTTTTTATTTTGGGGGGCTTTGTTATTTTATTAGGGGGCTTAGATTAGGTGTAATTAGTTTAAAATTCTTGTAATATTTTTTTATTTTTTGTAATTTAGTGTTTGTTTGTTTTTGTAATTTAGTGGGGGGGTTTTGTACTTTAGTTTATTTAATTGTAGATAATTGTAGGTACTTGTAGTTAATTAGGTTTAATTGTAACTTAGGTTAGGATTTATTTTACAGGTAATTTTGTAATTATTTTAACTAGGTAGCTATTAATTAGTCAATAACTATTTAATAGCTTTTGTACCTAGTTAAAATAAATACAAAGTTGCCTGTAAAATAAATATAAATGCTAAAATAGCTACAATGTAACTATTAGTTATATTGCAGCTATGTTAGGGTTTATTTTACAGGTAAGTATTTTGTTTTAAATATGATTCATTTATTTAGTTAATTTAATGATAGTGTAGTGTTAGGTGTTAGTGTAACTTAGGTTAGGATTTATTTTACAGGTAAATTTGTATTTATTTTAGCTAGGTAGTTATTAAATAGTTATTAACTATTTAATAACTATTGTACCTAGTTAAAATAAATACAAAGTTGCCTGTAAAATAAAAATAAATCCTAAAATAGCTACAAAGTAACTATTAGTTATATTGCAGCTATCTTAGGGTTTATTTTACAGGTAAGTCTTTAGTTTTAAATAGGATTAATTTATTTAACTATAGTAAACTTATTTCGTTTTATTTAAATTATATTTAAGTTAGGGGGTGTTAGGGTTAGGGTTAGACTTAGGTTTAGGGGTTAATAACCTTATTATAGTAGCGGCGACGATGGGGGCGGGAGATTAGGGGTTAATAATTGTAGGTAGGTGGCGGTGATGTTAGGGAGGGCAGATTAGGGGTTAATAAAATGTATTATAGTGTTTGCGAGGCGGGAGTGCGGCGGTTTAGGGGTTAATACATTTATTATAGTGGCGGCGATTTGCGGTCGGCAGATTAGGGGTTAATACTTGTAGTTAGATTGCGGCGACGTTGGGGGGAGGCAGATTAGGGGTTAATAACTATAATGTAGGGGTCGGCGGTGTTAGGGACAGCAGATTAGGGGTTAATAGCTATAATGTAGGCGGCGGCGATATCGGGTCGGCAGATTAGGGGTTAATACTTGTAGTTAGATTGCGGTGACGTTGGGGGGAGGCAGATTAGGGGTTAATAACTATAATGTAGGGGTCGGCGGTGTTAGGGACAGCAGATTAGGGGTTAATAGCTATAATGTAGGCGGCGGCGATATCGGGTCGGCAGATTAGGGGTTAATACTTATAGTTAGATTGCGGCGACGTTGGGGGAGGCAGATTAGGGGTTAATAACTATAATGTAGGGGTCGGCGGTGTTAGGGACAGCAGATTAGGGGTTAATAGCTATAATGTAGGCGGCGGCGATATCCGATCGGCAGATTAGGGGTTAAATAATGTTATTATAGGGTTTGCGATGTGGGGGGGCCTCGGTTTAGTGGTTCATAGGTAGTTTATGGGTGTTAGTGACTTAGTGTACTAAATGGGTGTTAGTGTAGTAAAAACATACCGAATTTCGGAACGGAATAGAACCGAATTCAGCCGAATCCGAATAAATCCGAAACGAATTTATTCGGATCCGAATAAATCCGAAACGAATTTATTCAAATTTTGCCGAATCAGATTCGATCCGAAACGAAATTCTAAAAGTCCGAATCGATCCGAACCGAAAACGAACCGAATTTTTTAGCGGTGCACATGTCTATTTGTAAAATAGTTCGAAAAGTGTGACGTTGTGTATTGCCTGTCTAGTGTATGTAATGGTTATTGTCCACTCTTGACTATCAAAGGCCTGGCCTAGGTCTCTCTCCCAGGCAAGAATATTATGTGTCTTCTGCAGTGTAGGGAGGTCCTGTAGACATTGATAATGTATCGTCAGTGGGTGATGTCCCTGCAGTCCCATTTGGTACCTAGTTTTCCATAGTGTAGGCTCTCGTGGGGGAGACTGAAAGAAATTCCAGCTATGTAACAATGACCTAAGACGTGTGACCTAAAAGTGCAGTCTACGGGGGATTGAGTATCGTGTTATCAAAGTGGGTCCAGTCGCCCAAACCCCATCTAGGAACATATCCCTGACAGTGTCTATGGAGACAGGCGTCCAAACCTGTACATTTGAATTTGGGAGCCCCCTAAGGAGCCCCCTGATGCCGTGAGTGGGGGATGGATGGGGAGCTACTCTAGAGGAGTGGCGCAATTTGTGCCAGAGACTGAGGCAATGCTTAATGATAGGATTGGGGGTAAGAGAGAGTGGTTTACAGTGCTGTGGAATCCACACCAAGTCTCGGAGTAGGACACTGTGAGGTAAAGAAGCCTGCTCTATTTCGTACCATCTAGGGTATTCCACGCTGAGGCCCCAACTAGAAATGTGGGTTAACATGGCAGCCTCATAATACATTTTAAGGTTGGGGAGGCCTAAACCTCCTTTGTCTATCGGGGTCTGTAGGATCCTCTTAGCCACTCTAGGGTGAGCGTCAGCCCAGATGTATCTATTGAGGAGCGACTGGAAACTATCTAAGTAGGCATTGGGGAGGTGGAGGGGGAGGCATCTAAATAAGTACGTGAGTTTTGGTAGGATCATCATTTTGAAAGCAGATATCCTGCCCTTCCAAGAAACCTCCCTGTATCTAGGAAGCTGTAACATCTGTCTGAAATCACGGAGGAAATGGTTATAGTTAGTTGACATCACACTCTTAAATTCATGTGATAAGAAAACACCAAGGTGGCGTAATCCCTTAGGGTTCCATTTAAAGTTGTGGGTCACCTTTAGGGCCCGCAATTGGGGCGTGGGTATATGGATCGGGTAAGCCTCTGTTTTAGACACATTCAACTTGTAGAACGACATACTGCCAAAAAGGTCAAATAGGTTTAGTAGATGTTGGAGCGATCGGTCAGGATCTGTGAGGAAGACCGTGAGATCGTCTGCAAATAGACTAAGTTTCTGGTAGGTCCCCTGAATGAACACACCCTTAATGTCCCTGCTGATGCGGATGGCCTCAGCAAGAGGTTCTATAGCCAGGACGAAAAGAAGAGGGGATAGTGGGCATCCCTGCCTGGTCCCGTTTCTGAGAGCAAGGGCTCAGAGCAAAATCCTAAGCCCCTCACCCTTGCTGTGGGATTAGAATATAAGGCACCCACGGCTTTGCAGAAGATCTCTGGCAGTCCAGCTGTTTTTAGTACTGCCCTTAGGTACTCCCAGCGCACCCTGTCAAACGCCTTTTCGGCATCGAATGACAGGGTGAGAAGGGGTCTCCCCATCCTGTCGACCTCAGCAAACACATTAATGAGGCGACGCGTACTGTCAGTACCCTGACGATTGAGGACAAAGCTCACCTGATCTCTATGGATGAGTTTGGGCAGTAACAGCCCTAGTCTTGTAGCTAGGATTTTTTAGAAGAGCTTAATGTCCAAGTTTATAAGCGAGATAGGGCAATAACTTTGACACAGCGTCGGATCTTTTCCCTCCTTGGGAATGGTCAAAATAGAGGCTTCTAAGTATTCATGAGGGAGCGACCCAGTCTTAATGATTTCTGAGAATAGCCTTTTTAGATAAGGTATGAGGAAGGGGGCAAAAGCTTTATAAAATAAGGGGTAAATCCGTCAGGGCCGGGGGCCTTGTGCAATTTAAGGGAGGAGATGGGCTCTTTAATTTCTTGGGTTGTTATAGGGAGGGCTAAATTGTCTGCTTCATCGGTCTCTAGTTTTGGGAGGTGGAGGGAGGATAGGAAATCAGTAATGACGTGAGAGTCAGCTTTGTGCGTGGAAGTGTCGGTCTCTAGGTTATATAGCTCGCTGTAGTAGGACATAAAGGCCTTACCAATGTCTCGGGGAGCATGTAGGGTATTCCCTGAGTAGCAGATCTTTTGGATCCTAGTCGCCTTTGTTCTGGCTCTAAGCATAGAGGCTAATAGTCTATCAGCCCTATTGCCTTGGTAGTAGAAGAGCTTCCGAAACCGGAGCAAGGATTCCTGAGTCCTAATCGTCTCCCTAGTGGTAATGTCAGCTCTAATTTGACCTATGCATCTAGCAATCTCTGGGTCGGGGCGGCGTTTATTTAGTGATTCTAAGGGTCTAAGTTCTCCAAAGAGTTGGGCTAAGGTCGCCCCCCTCTCGCGCCTAAGTCTTGAGGCTCACTTTATTAATGTTCCCGTGAGGTAGGCTTTAAAGGCAGCCCACAAGGTTGTGTCATTAGTCTGTTTAATGTCATTAAGCGTAAAGAAATCCTGTATGTCTGAAGCGGTTTGCTGGGACCAGGGGTTTTTAATCAGGGAGTCTGTAAGTCTCCAGGATCTCAAGCAACCATCCGGAGGAAGTGGGTTCATAGTGACCGTAACCATGTCATGGTCTGACCAAGTGCAGGTTACTATCCTAGCTAATCTCAATCTATCTAAAGTCCGGGGGTCAGAAAACAAATAATCTATACAGGAGTATGAATGATGTGCGTTAGAATAAAATGTATAGTCCCTATCCATTGTGTGAAGACATCTCCAAATGTCAAAACAATTATGCCTCATGAGCAGGTTTCTAAATCTTCTAGAAGGGAGGCTGACTGTTCTGTCAGGGTCTCTATCTGTCCGTGCACGTCTATCAATAATGTGGTCCCAAGTAGCATTAAAGTCTCCCATCAAGAGTACGGCTCCTTGCTTTAACTGTTCTACCCTCTCAAACAGTTTCCCTAGGAATGAGGATTGACGTGTGTTAGGGGCATAAACATTAACGAGGGTGAACATGGAGTCATTTAAGGAGCATACAATGATCAGATATCTACCCTCAGGGTCACCTTCTATCGTGGTGGGGTTATACTTGACATCCTGTCTGATGAGAATAGCTACTCCCCTTTTTTTTTTTAGTGAACGAGGCCGTTTCGCACACCGGGTATAGTGAAGATCTAAGGGTGTGTGAGGACCCGTCGGTCCAGTGCGTCTCTTGGATAAAGGCAATTCCTATTTTATGTTTTTTTAAGTTGTCTTACCAACAGGCTCTGCTTCGTCGGTGTATTTAACCCCTTGGCGTTCAGGGTGGAGAATGTCAGCTCAGTCATGGTCTGTCAGTGGGGGCTTATAGGTGAAGGTCCGTTGCAGCGGGATTTTGAACCAGGTGGGCATTTACTTTGAGATGTTACCTCAGGTGTTACCCTCTGACAGAGCTAAGGTGGGATTTCTCATCTCGTTACTCTCTGACACAGCTCTTGCCTGGGCAAATCCCTTGTGGGAGACTAATAAACCTGTGATTTCAAATTACCCTGAATTTGTGGCCTCCTTTCGAAGGGTGTTTGATGTTCTGGCTCCCTCCTCCTCTGCTGCTAAACGACTCATGTCCCATTCAGCAAGGTACAAGATCTGTTGCTCAGTATGCTATTGAGTTCCGTACGCTTGCCGCAGAGGTAGGTTGGAACAATGAAGCCCTTGTTGCCACCTTCTTTCATGGGCTCTCTGATGCGATTAAAGACGAAGTTGCTGCCAGAGATTTACCAGAGCATCTCGAGGCATTGGTGTCTTTTTTTATCCTAATTGACATCAGACTCAGAGAGAGACCCTCTTTCAAGGAGCGCTTGCGGAAGCCTCCTGTTCTGTTGTCTCCTACGTGTTCGTTCCCACCCATGCCTCCCTCTCCTCCCATGCCTCCTGGTCCCGAGTCACCAGGTACTGCTGAGCCAATGCAGTTGGGATTCATGCGTCTCTCCACGGCAGAGAGGGCCTTTAGGAGGAGGGAGGGGCTCTGTCTCTATTGTGGGTTACAGGGCCACCTTTTGAAGTCTTGTCCTACACGGCCGGGAAGCGCTCACACCTAAGGTCCTGTCAGGGGCAGACCTTGGGTGGTTTATCCTCGTCCCCGGAACCACTTAAGGAGAAACCTTTTGTCACGGTTGTCTTTTCCTGGGTGGACTCCTCCATAGTCACTCAGGCTCTTGTTGTCTCCGGTGCTGCAGGCTATTTCATTGACAGTGCTTTTGTATCAAAGCACTCCATTCCTGTTTTGCCTCGGTCTGTTCCGCTTCCTATTGAGGCCATTGATGGCAGGCCCCTTCAGCCCGCACTCGCTACTCATGAAACTGCTCCATTGTCCATGGCTGTTGGGGCTCTCCATTTTGAAACCCTCCAGTTCCAGGTGATAAACTCTCCGCATTTTCTGGTTGTTCTGGGTTATCCTTGGCTCCAAAAGCACAATCCCAGTCTCGACTGGTGCAGGTCCGAAATTTTGTCGTGGTTCCCCCAATGTATTTCCACTTGTCTTCGGAAACCAGTTAACGTCTTGTGCACTTCTTCAGGTATCTCAATTGCCAGAGGAGTACCGAGAGTTCCTAGATGTTTTTGACAAGGAGCATGCCGGTACGTTGCCTCCTCACCGGTCTTACGATTGTGCCATAGACCTGCAACCCGGAGCCATTCCTCCTCGGGGCCGGGTGTACCCTCTGTCTGTTGCAGAGAATTGTGCTATGGAGGAGTATGTTGCCGATGCTTTGTCACGGGGAATAATGTGAAAATCCTGCTCTCCTGCAGGGGCTGGCTTCTTCTTTGTGAAGAAAAAGGGTGGCGAGTTAAGACCATGTATCGATTATAGGGGTCTTAATCGTCTTACCATTAAGAATGCTTACCCTGTTCCGCTCATTACGGAACTCTTTGACCGCCTCAAGGGAGCTACGGTCTTTACTAAACTTGATTTGAGAGGAGCGTAAATCTCGTTAGGATTAAGGAGGGTCACAAATGGAAAACAGCATTTAACACCAGGAACGGGCATTATGAGTATCTTGTTATGCCCTTTGGCCTATGTAATGCTCCTGCTGTTTTTCAGGAATTTATTAATGATGTCCTACGAGATATGTTGCAACAGTGTGTTGTGGTGTAGTTAGACGACATCCTCATACACTCACCCACACTTGAGGCTCATCGTTCTGATGTTACACAGGTTCTTCAAAGACTACGTGAGAACGGCCTGTTTTGTAAACTCGAAAAATGTGAGTTCCATCAGACTCAAGTAACCTTCCTAGGTTATGTTATCTCAGTTGCAGGGTTCTCCATGGATCCTGACAAGTTATCTGCAGTTCTGCAGTGGCCTTGGCCAGTTGGTCTTCGGTCTATTCAACATTTTTTGGGGTTCGCCAATTACTATAGAAAGTTTATTAAAAACTTTTCTTCCTTGGTCAAACCTATCACAGACATGACCCGTAAAGAGAATGATCCACTCCATTGGTCACCTACTGCCATTAAGGCCTTTGATAGTCTTAAGACTGCCTTTGCTGCCGCTCCAGTTCTGGCTCATCCTAACCCTGTCCTGCCTTTCATTCTTGAGGTTGATGCGTCTGAGACTGGAGTAGGTGCCCTCTTGTCTCAACGTCCTACGCCTGACAGTTCCTTGCATCCGTGTTGTTTCTTCTCTAAGAAATTGTCTCCAGCGGAGTGCAATTATGAAATTTGCGACAGGGAATTACTGGCCATAATTTTGGCACTCAAGGAATGGAAGCATCTTCTCGAGGGTACTAGCGTGCCAGTGCTCATTCTTACTGACCACAAGAATTTAACTTATCTATCTGAAGCAAAACGTTTGTCGCCCCGACAAGCCAGATGGGCGCTATTTTTGTCTCGGTTTAATTATGTGGTCTCCTACCTGCCTGGTAGTAAGAATGTTAGGGCTGATGCCCTCTCTCGACAATTTTCACCTCTGTCCAAGGAGGAGTCTGTAGCTACTCCTGTTATACCTCCTGACCATATTTTGGCTACCATACTTACTAATTTGACTTCTCCCTTGGGGGAGGAGATCCTGGCTGCACAAACCAATGCACCTCCTGAGAAACCTAGTGCTAAGTGTTTTGTTCCTGAGAATCTTCGAACTAAACTTTTGCACACTTACCACTATCCTAAAGCCACAGGTCACCCATGCAAGAACCAAATGATTTGGTCTGTCACTCGACAATTCTGGTGGCCAGGTCTTCGTTCTGATATTGTTGCGTATGTGTCCTCCTGCTCAGTTTGTGCACAGAATAAGACTCCTCGACATCTTCCTGTGGGTCTTCTTCAACCTATTGCTAATGGTGAGCGTCCTTGGACACATCTTTCCATAGACTTCATTGTCGAGCTCCCTGTTTCCAATGGCAATGCTGTTATCCTTATGGTGGTTGACCGTTTTTCTAAAATGTCACATTGCATTCCCTTGATGAAGCTTCCTACCGCTCAGGAGCTTGCTTCGATTTTTGCCTGGGAGGTCTTCCATTTACATGGGTTACCCAAGGAGATAGTGTTGGACCGGGGGAGCCAGTTTGTCTCCAGATTTTGGCGTTCCGTTTGTGCTCAAATGGGGATCCAGCTTTCCTTCTCCTCGGCATATCACCCTCAATCCAATGGGGCTGTGGAACGGTCTAAACAAGCTCTGGAACAGTTCCTCCATTGCTATGTCTCAGATCACCACAATCATTGATCTGAACTGTTACCTTGGGCAGAGTTTGCTCGTAATAGTGCTATTAATGCTTCCTCCAAGTTATCCCCGTTCATGGCAAATTATGGGTTTCAACCATCCTTGTTGCCCGATTCATTCATGTCTCAGGGTATTCCGACTTTGGAGGAGCATCTCCGGCAACTCCGTTCCACGTGGGTGCAGATTCAGGATTGCCTTCATCATTCTATGCAGCGCCAAAAGTTCCAGGCTGATCGTAGGCATCTGCCCGCACCTTCCTACCAGGTTGGTGAGAGAGTTTGTCTGTCCTCCCACAACTTGAACCTTCATGTGCCTTCCAATAAATTGGCTCCCCATTATGTTGGACCTTTTCAAATACTCCGACGGGTTAATCCTGTGGCCTACGCTCTTGACCTTCCTCCTGCTATGCGCATCTCCAATGTTTTTCATGTCTCCCTCTTGAAACCATTGGTTTGTAATCAGTTTACCACTGTGTTGACTCGTCCCCGTCCTATCTCTGTTGACAACCATGAGGAGTATGAGGTCAGCAGCATTATTGACTCTCGTATGTCCAGGGGCCGTGTACAGTATTTGGTTCACTGGAGGGGCTAAGGTCCGGAGGATCATTCTTGGGTTCCCTCCTCTGATGTTCATGCTCCCGCCTTCCTCAGTGCCTTCCATGCCCGTTTCCCCAATAAGCCTTTTGTCCTCCCACGGGGGAGGGGTCATTGAGGGGAGGGTACTGTCAGGGTTTTTTCCCTGTTGTTTGCCATGTACTGCTGGCAGCCATTTTACTCACCTCTCTTCCTGACTATGGTGCATTGTGGGGGATGCTGCTCATTTCCTATACTTCCTTTTATGGCCAGACTGGTGTGCATCATCCATGTGAGACAGGATGCAGTCTCAGAATTGTGATGTCATCACTTATTATTTAAAGGGCCTCTGTTCAGTATCCTTTGCCTTTGTGTTGTCTCAAACCTGTTTGTGAGAGTTCCTGTGTATTACCAGGCTGCCTGACGTCCTTCCCGGTTCCTGATCCCTGGCTTGTTCCTGACTCTGCTGTTTTCCTTGTTCCTGATTCTGGCTCGTCTGACTATTCGCTTTGGCTCCTGACTCGGCTCGTCTGACTACCAGCTCTGGTTTTGACTCCTGGCTTGTTATTTAACTTGTGGACTTTTTATAATTTTTTTGCTATGAATAAAGGTGTGATTATTTTTGCACTTCTCGTCTCAGTCTGATTCCTGGCACCCTGACACCTGTCCTGTAACTGCCTATGGGCTTCCCTAATTTATGATTCTCTGTCTAGAGTCACGACATTGCCCCCTTTGTCCGAAGGTCTCACTGTAATTCTACTGTCTTGATTTAATTTATTTAAAGACTCCTTTTCCTTAAAGGATAGATTTCTGTTTTTTGGATTTTTGACTTAAATCTCTCAATTTCTCTTCTACCACTTTTTGGAATGTTTCTACTGAGTGTGTTCTAGAGTTTATTGGGTAGAAATTACTCTTTTTTCTGAATATACTGAGATCTATGTCCCGTTTAGCAGGCCTTGTAGGTCACTTACTGTACATAATTCAGAAAATAATTGTTTTCCTGAACCCTCAATGTCATGTCTGTCCTACCCTGTTCCACATCAGCATTTATAAAATGTTTGTGAAGTAACAACTTACACACACATTTGTTCTCATCTAAGATGGTATTGAACAATTTGAAATGCTGAGACGGAACAAAGTTAATACCCTTGGACAATAGGCGCATTTCAACATCTGTTAGATTTACACTGGATAAGTTAATCACATTATTATTCATGCATTATTCTTTTGTTCTTTCCCTAATCTTGTGGCATAAGTCCTTTGTTGTGTCTTCTTCTTGTTCTGTTGTATACTCCCTTCCTCTTCTATGTATGTTGGTCGTTGCTCCTTTTCCTCTTTTGCCTCTATGTACTTTTTTCATCTTCCCACTGCTAAAGTCTCTACCTGTTTGTTTTTTTAGGTACTACCTGTTGGTGTTTCAAAAGATGCCTGTAGGACTGTGGGATGTGTTTCTTCAGTGTTGCCTTCACAATCCGAGGATTCTATCTCATACTCGGTGTCAGAGAAGGTTACCTGTTTAGATTTCTTTGTACGTTTTTTAAACCATCTTCTTCCCTTTTTAGGTTCCCAGCCAAAGTTCTCATTGTTATCCCACCTATAGACTGTCTGGTGGTCATAATCATACTTGTCACGTCTCATTTTTCTTGATATAAATTCCCACAATTCTTGCCAGAATTAAATCATATTCCCTTCAAATTGTTTATCATAAATTCTGGATCTCTTTGGACAGTTTTTCTTGTATCTCCATTTCATCCAAAAGTTTACCCCTTTGTTTTTGTTTATATTCAATTAATAAATCAATTTAGGCAAATAAACAGGTGTCTAAGTTCATATTCCATTTGGAAATGAATTCCGCCTCCACAACCCTAAATGAGGGAAATTTTCGAATTCGTAATCCCCTTGGTATACATTTGTTATGCTTGTATATTAAAAATGTTTTGATATCCAACTCTAGTTTTATATCTTTCTTCCTTAGGGTATCGATTTAAAAAAACAAGCTGTCAATAATATGTAATACCTCATCTGTCTCATAATTAATAAAATGTTCCCCAAAATCAGTGAGGACATATGACATTTCCTCACTGTTATCCATATTTAATGTATAGTTCTAATGTGTATATATATCCGTAGTGTTCAGTCAGTCAGATAAATAGTTAGTATGTAAGGTGGGTGAGCTGTACTTTTTAGTATTCACTCATATTAATATGCAGGTAAATCTTAGTCACCCAGCTCATCTTCAGCCGCTAGTGTTTACAGGATTATCCTCGTAGGTCCAGGTATCGGGTAGGCTGCAACTGCTGCAGGATCAAAATAGTTCAATGCTATACAAACGAAGAGAACCTGTGCGCTCTGCCTTATCCGTCACTGTTTTCTCACGGCACACAGGAGCGTGGGGATGACATCACACGTCACAATGAGGAGTGCTAAGCAGACAGCGTTATTCATCCATAATGCCAAAAGTGTAAAGGCAAACAGAAATGTCCAAACACTCTTCATTTCTACATTTTGTCCACACTATGCATTTCAATTAAAAACATATTATTCAAAAACGGATAATATCCAAAAGTTATAAGTAGGTTTAGTAGGAGAGCTAATTAACTATAAAATACAATCAAGACAAACTTAGGTTATGTAACTCATTTAGCTTTTAAACCATATTTATATTTAATATTTATACAACTATATTAAAGTCTAATTCAATAGTACTCTAACTTTTGTACATTTTCCGTTTTTGAATTATATGTTTTTAATTAAATTGCATAGTCTGGACAAAATGTAACAATGTGTCTTTAAGAAATGAGCCTATTTAATTGATGGATGCTGAAACTGTGAGCAGTGAACAAGTGCTTACGAGCACGAAACATGTCTGCTGCATAGGAACCCAGCTGTCCTCACTATGATAAGCCAGTCATTGCGGTGTCAGAGCTGCTGATACACTTTGTTTTTAAGTATTCAAACACATTTTGGACTTTTATTTATTTGAGGATTGTTAGGACATTTCTGTTTGCCTTTACACTTTTGGCGTTATAGACGAATAGCGCTGTCTGCTTAGCACTCCTCATTGTGACGTGTGACATCATCCCCACGCTCCTGTGTGCCATGAGAAAACAGTGACGGGTAAGGAAGAGCACACCACTTCTCTTCGTTTGTGTAGCATTGAACTATTTTCGCCCTGTAGTGGTTGCAGCCTACCCTATACCCGGACCTACGAGGATAATCCTGTAAACACTAGCGGCTGAAGATGAGGTGGGTGAGTAAGATTTACCTGCAGAACGCATAAGCATACTGATATGAGTGAATACTAGTGTACAGCTGACCCGCCTTACATAAAAACTATATATATAACACACAGAGAAAACCCAGCACTCATCTACAAGCTCTCAGCTAAGATTTAAAAGCAAAAATGGAAAGGTTAGTAACCGCATCTGGCCAAATGGGACAAGCTCAGGTACCACGTCAGGGTACTCAGGTATTGGAAAGGACCTTGACGTGGTACCTGAGCTTGTCCCATTTGGCCAGATGCGGTTACTAACCTTTCCATTTTTGCTTTTAAATCTTAGCTGAGAGCTTGTAAGTGAGTGCTGAGTTTTCTCTGTGTGTTGTATTAATTTGTTTTGTAATTTTCCCTATGGTTCTTGCACCCAGACCTGTCTGGGGTTAACTGCTTGTGGCTCTGGGGACAGCACAGCTTCCTGTGAGTGCCAGTGGCACCCAGGGCTGAGCATGTTGCAGGGTCATGGGATGTGTACCCGGTCCGGTATGAGAGTGCAGTTCCCTTCCGTGTTTTGTATATATATATATATATATATATATATATAGGCTGACCATATTGCCGCTTTAAAAAGGGACACACATGAAAAATACATGTTAGGGTTCTCATAATGGAACATTATTCCAAACCATTTCTTTAAACAGCCCTGACATATGTATTTTTCATATGTATTTTTCATATATATATATATATATATATATATACACACATTAGAACTATACATTAAATATGGGTAACAGTGAGGAAATGTCATATATCCTCATTGACAGACGGTTTTTTTAAATCAATACCCTAGGGAAGAAAGATATAAAACTAGAGTTGGATATCAAAACATTTTTAATGTACAAGCATAACAAACGCATAACGAAGGGATTATGAATTCGAAAATTTCCCTCATTTAGGGTTGTGGAGGCTGAATTTATTTCCAAATGGAATATGATCTTAGACACCTGTTCATTTGCCTTAATTGATTTATTAATTGAATATAAACAAAAACAAAGGGGTGAACATTTGGATGAAATGAAGGAGATACAAGAAAAACTAAAAACTGACCAAAGAGATCCAGAATTTAAGGCTTATGATAAACAATTTGAAAGGAATATGATTTCATTTATGCAAGAATGTAAATCAAGAAAAATTACACGTGACAAGTATGACCACCAGACAGTATATAGGTGGGATAACAATGAAAACTTTGGCCATGAGCCTAAAAAGGGAAGAAGATGGTTTAAAAACCGTACAAAGAAATCTAAACAGGTAACCTTCTCTGATACCGAGTATGAGATAGAATCCTCGGATTGTGAAGGCAACACTGAAGAGCCACAGCCCACATTCCTACAGACATCTTTTGAAACACCAACTAGTAGTACCTAAAAAAACAAACAGGTAGAGACTTTACCAGTGGGAAGATGAAAAAAGTACAAGAGGAAGGGAGTATACAACAGAAAAAGAAGAAGACACAACAAAGAACTTATGCCACGAGATTGGGGAAACAACAAAAGAAGAATGCATGAATAATAATGTGATTAATTTATCCAGTGTAAACCTAACAGATGTTGAAATGCGCCTATTGTCCAAGAGTCTTAACTTTGTTCCGTCTCAGCATTTCAATTTGTTAAATACCATCTTAGATGTGAACAAATGTGTGTGTAAGTTGTTACTTCGCAAACATTTTATAAATGCTGATGTGGAACAGGGTAGGGCAGACATGACATTGAGAGTTCAGGAAGACAATTATGTTTCATTTTCTGAATTATGTACAGTAAGGGACCTATAAGCCCTGCTAAATGACAACACTAAAGATTTAGAGCATTTAGTGACAGAACGGGACATAGATCTGAGTAAATTCAGAAAAAATTGTAATTTCTACCCAATAAACCCTAGAACACACTCAGTAGAAACATTCCAAAAAGTGGTAGAAGAGAAATTGAGAGATTTAAGTAAAAAATCTAAAAAACAGAAATCTAATCTATCCTTTAAGGAAAAGGAGGCTTAAAATAAATTAAATCAAGACAGTAGAATTACAGTGAGACCTTCGGACAAAGGGGGCAATGTTGTAACTCTAGACAGAGAATCATACATCAGGGAAGCCCATAGGCAGTTACAGGACAGGGAAGTATATACTAAATTGAAAGAAAATCCCACCAGACATCAGTATATGATGATTTTAACTGACATAGTGAGATCTGCTAGATACAACAATGTGAATTTACAAATGACAGAAGAAATGTTGGAACCTGATTATCCACTGACCCCCATATTTCACTATTTTCCAAAAGTCCACAAGGACATGCACAATACCCAGCGGGCATTACCTTTAGTTAGAGAATTGCCCAGCTTTATACAAGATACCACGTCTTTACTGCTGAAATTGCAAAGAGTAAAGTGGAAATCTTCCTATAAATTTCTGGTAGTAGACGTGGCCTCGTTGTATACATCTATATTTCATGATAAGGGGCTTAAAGCAGTTGAATTTTTTCTTGAACATCACAGTAACTATGATATTACAACTAAACAATTCATTATTACATCCATTGAATACCAACTTACCCACAATTTTTTCATGTTCGAGGGGGGTTTCTATCTCCAAAGACGTGGGGCTGCTATGGGGGCTAAATGGGGATAAATTTGCCCCCTGCTATGCCAATCTCTTAATTGGATGGTGGGAGCAGTTTCAGGTCTTTGGGGATAGAAACCCTCTTCGGGATAAGATAATCTTTTATGCCAGATTCATAGATAATCTGATTTTAATCATAGAGCAAAATATCAACATTTTCTGTGAGTATTTAAATCAAATCCCGTAGTGGCATTAAGTTAGTGGGAGAACAAAATGAAAATAAAATCTGTTTTTTGAATGTTATAATGGTAGGAAACAGTAAAACTCAGACCATTGAAACTGACTTGTATAGAAAACCGAAAGCTGGCAACACAATCATTGAATATAACTCATGCCATCCGTGACACACTGTACAAGGTATCCCTAAAGGACAATACATTAGGGCCAAAAGAAACTGCACAAGTTAAGATAAGTACTCTATACAAGCAGATATGATTACAGGACGCTTAAAGGATAGGGGCTATGATGAAAAAACCTTAAATAAAGCTTGAAGAGAAGTGGATATATTATCCAGAGATGAATTATTGAAATATAAAAATAGACAGAAGAACAATAAGGTTAGAAGTCAACAACCCAAGTTGATAACTACTTATAGAGGCCAAACTACTTATAACTACTTATAGAGGCCAAATTATCAAAGGTCTTGCCAATGGGCCGCCAGCAGGGAGGTGTCAATCAACCCGATTGTACTCGATAGGGTTGAATTGCGGCAATTCCTGTCCGCCTGCTCAGAAATGGACCTCATAGCCTGGAGTATAGTGGTATATGCAAAATCGTTAAAGAATGCATCCCTATCCTATATTCTCATCCTATACTGAAAGAAATCATACAGGGAGGGTGTGCATTTGTATCTAAAAAGATAAAACATTAGGCAATTATGTGTCCCCTTCTGATTGTTCAGGAAAAAAATCAAACACTTGCTGGTTAAAACAGAGAAAAGGTTTCTTTAAGTGTAGAATAAACATGTAAAATATGTGATTATATAACAGAGGGTGACAGCTTTACATCTACACATACCCCAAAACCTCATAAAATCAATTTTTATATAAATTGTGCTACAACACATGTGATATATCTATTGACCTGTAGGGGGTGCTATAAGCAATATGTAGGAAAAACAAAAGACTCCTGAAGGATAGGTTTTGAGAGCACGTCAGGTCAATAGAAAATCCAGAATCTGATACCGCGATAGGAAGACACTATAGGGAATTCCATAATTCTGATTCCAATCTATTAACTGTACAAGCGATAGATCACATCCCTATATGGAAAAGAGGGGGTGACAGAGAAGAAAAATTAAACCTCAGAGAGGTATTCTGAATTTTCACTCGGAATACTGATATATTGACTTATGTGTATAGACCTACAGTATGTAGGAACATTGGAGAGTACTATTAAATTATACTTTAAAATAGTTATATAAATATCAAATATGGTTTAAAAGCTAAATGAGTTACATGACCTAAGTTTGTCTTGATTGTATTTAATAGTTAATTAGCTCTCCTATTGAACCTTATAAACACACACCATTTAACCCTGTATTTTCAAAGTCCAGGGCCCACCAGATCTTAATTTCTAATAGGGGGGGTGCCACAATAATACCGCTTTCAACACTTGTTCAAACCCACTTTATAGATATTCACCGTTGTAAGTAATCTTGCTATATGCAATAATTGTAACTCACATATCCTTCAGTGACACATGTCCGTCGGTGCTCGGTCCTAGGGGTTGCCCTCGCACTCCAGACCGTGTCCTGTGGGCCGTTCCTCCCCTCCTCAAGCTTCCTAGCTAACTGTGTCTCCATATGAGTATCGGCGTTGTTCACGTCGTTTCTGTGTAGCCGGTGACGTCAGTGGCTACGTACTCACCCCCTGGTCTGTGGCCTCACTAGCATCCAACCGGAACTCCTCTGCTGGCTCCAAATATGAAAATTCAATTGCACAATGCTGGTAATGGAGTGATCCGGAGTCTTGCAGGTAAAATAAAAAGTCCTTTATTATTTCTCAAGTTTAAAAACAGGTTAGCAGCTTCTATTCCAAGTAATGCAATCCATCTAGGGTAGGCTTGTCACTAATGCTGACATGTTTTGGCTACTTCTGCCGTAATCATAGCTTGATTAGTGACAGCCAAGCCTCTACTTAAAAAGCTGTTGCCCTCATTCAATAGGTTAAATGAAATTGACATGTTAGCCAATGCCCTGTCTTTTCTTGCTTGACCATTGATGTGTTAACATTAACCCTTTCCTAGACACAGTATATCAACCTTTGACATTTCTATTTACTAAGTATGAATAAAGTTTAAATTCAAAATAGATAAATATATTGCCTGCTGTGGTATCTCTATTCTTTGCTGGCAAACTATATTCAATTTAATATATATGGAAACATGAGAATAAAAGGTCTACTTTACCTCGTTTTCAGAGAGGTTTTTAAACATTTCAAAATAGCCAAAATAGTGACAATTAATGGTTATTGTACATATTCATTTGTGTTAATGCACAAATATTTGCACCAACTTACAGATATGCAGAGACCCAAATAGTACTGCACACAGCTTGTTAGTGAATACAGGTTTATCACAATATACCTGTTAAAAACCATTGCAATAGATTTCGTCATACTCCATTTTGTGTTTTAATATATGGGATTATAAAGTATTTAGTTGTATTTTACTTCTCTTCTCTCCACCTTTAACTATTGCATGATTCACATAATTTCATAATTAAATGCAACCCCTTATAATGTATCACGTCACTGAATACTTATTTAAGTCCAGTAATTAATTAAATCAAACTCACTGTTTAGACCAGTGCTTTCCAAACTTTTCATGTTGGTGACACACTTTTAGACCTACATCATTTTGCATCACAGTAATTCAGTTGTACTAGCAAACAGGAGGTTAACTTGTTTTAAGAGATATGGACACATACATAAATGATATAATAACAAAATGTATTTACAAGTAACAGTATGTAAGTATGTGCAAGAATTAAAAAAGTTTAATAACATCAATAGCAACTTACTATTTTAATGGGATGTATGAGGTTGATGGGATGAACACAGTTTCTGAATATTTAGTGGAATATTAGCTAAAGACACTCGCATTTCATCATCAAGCATTTTTAAGCGCAGTCAGGAGCCAATTTTCCCAACAAAGATGCCAATGGGAATAGTTTCAATTCCCGCTGAGCTGTGCCAATCGGTTAAGATGATCTGTGACCAACTAGATATCAATCACATGATATGCGTAGCTGGCAGACGGAAAGTCAGAAACCAAAAAAAAAAAAAAATGTTAAATTCAAAAAATTTGTGCTAAAGCAGGGACACACCTACACACTGCTGCTGACACACTAATGTGTCACGACACACAGTTTGGAAAGCACTGGTTTAGACCTTTTATTCTCATGTTTCCATATATATTAAATTGAATATAGTTTGCCAGCAAAGAATAGAGATACCACAGCAGGCAATATATTTATCTATTTTGAATTTAAACTTTATTCATACTTGGTAAATAGAAATGTCAAAGGTTGATATACTGTGTCTAGGAAAGGGTTAATGTTAACACATCAATGGTCAAGCAAGGAAAGACAGGGCATTGGCTAAAAGTCAATTTCATTTAACCTATTGAATAAGGGCAACAGCTTTTTAAGTAGAGGCTTGGCTGTCACTAATCAAGCTATGATTACGGCAGAAGTAGCCGAAACATGTCAGCATTAGTGACAAGCCTACCCTAGATGGATTGCATTACTTTTTATTTTACCTGCAAGACTCCGGATCACTCCTTTACCAGCATTGTGCAATTGAATTCTCCTATTGAACCTGCTTATAACTTTTGGATATTATCCGTTTTTGAATAATATGTTTTTAATTGAATTGCATAGTGTGGAAAAAATGTAACAATGTGTCTTTAAGAAATGAGACTATTTAATTGGAGGATGCTGAAACTCCTGTCAGCAGTGAACAAGTGCTTATGAGCACGAAACATGTCTGCTGCATAGGAGTCCAGCTGTCCTCACTATGATAAGCCAGTCATTGCGGTGTCAGAGCTGCTGATACACTTTGTTTTTAAGTATTCAAATACATTTTGGACTTTTATTTATTTGAGGAGGGTTTGGACATTTCTGTTTGCCTTTTACACTTTTGGCGCTATGGACGAATAACGCTGTCTGCTTAGCACTCCTCATTGTGACGTCATCCCCACACTCCTGTGTGCCATGAGAAAACTGTGACGGGTAAGGCAGAATGCACCGCTTCTCTCCGTTTGTGTAGCATTCACCTGCATACAGCTGGCAAGATAAATCAGTGAGACTCGCTGGTGTAAAATGCTTACAGAATATAATAAGAATTGTGAGAGACATTCAGACAGACCCTGGAAACCGTCCTGTTCAACCAAGTGTACCTCCCACTTTCTGAAACTGTCAGTTCTGTTTTACATAAAACAAACATACACATAAATATACAAAGTATGATCCTAATTTGTTAAATTTACACTTAAACTTTTAAAGCATAATCAGAATTAAATGTAACCAAATTCTCAAGTCATAATTGCTGTGATATATTGCACTGGACTTGTCTCTTTTTCACATCCAGAAATGCAGGAAACCTAGGGCCTGATGATCTAAAGCTCTCTGCTCAGGTGAGATGATCTGAAATGATCTTACAGAAATGAGAGAGATCTCACAGTGCTGGAGAGTTCCGCCCTTTTTCTTTGATCATTCAGTAAGTTCAGCCCCTGTGAAGTCTGCTCTACAATTTCTCTTCAAGCAGGATAATCTTTGATCATCAGGCCCTTAGGGTTTTAAATGATTGGCCCATCTGTTTTACTACTGGATCTGTGTATGTTACTGAAACAAAGAAGGGTATACACAAGTTTTCATATAACTTCATGTAATAGACACTACTATAAAGAAGAATGTGCACAGATACTTCGATACATATACAGTGTAAAACCATTTAAAATGTACTTAGAAGTTCCCAATTTAACACTGTTGATGAGGTTAGGCTGGGACACTCACTGAAATGGGCTGAGAAAGCACGAAAAATAGACACTCCCCCCTCTCCTCCAAATGAAAAGACCAATTACACAAACAGGGACTGGCAGGAGTCTGTAGACACCAGTATACATCTAAAACATTGGGGCTTGGTTTGGAGTCTAAAAATCAGCACAATGTTATTTAAAAATAAGAAAAACTATACATTTTTACAAAAACACCCCAGATGAGCTATATAAATGAATCGTCTACAAAACATTTATGCAAAGAAAAATCTAGTGTACAATGTCTCTTTAAATCTTTAAACAATGTGTGCCACTGAAAGTGTATGTGGGTACAATTACTGACCCTTGTCTATTACTGGTACAAAGGGGTTAAGTCATCAGAATTTGTGTGGCACTGTCAGCCATTGGAAAATAGCGCAATGATTTGTGTATATTACTGAAACTAAAATATATAAATAAATCATCACTCAGTGTAAGTTACTGGCAGCCAAGCTGAGTTACTGACCTCTATGTGTTGTTGAAATAAAGGGGTTAAAAATTGTACTGTGCATGTAACTGGAAATAAAGGCTACAAAACAATGCTGTGTGTAGCTAGCATAAAGTTGATACATTGCTGCTTTGGATGGTCCATAACACTACCCAAACTGTACATTTGGGTACAAAGCAGACAAAATGTTTTTGTAACCTGATGACTGTCTTTTGCAGCCATAAATAATGTTAGAGACAACATGTGTCCTGTTCATTTTGATTGGTTGAATCTCTCTGTTTGCCATCCTTCTCAACCCTTAGCTATGTATTGAATGAAACTTGGGGGAAGTTGTGTTTTGTATAAATATAACAGTCCCAAATATAGTTCATTTAGCTTAAAATTATCTGTGAAGCTGTCATGCTCTTACAGAACCTCTTTCTCAAAAGTAATGCATGTGTTGTGATTTATAATGTGACGGTAAAGACTTTAATCTGGGTATTAGAGTTGTGGATTACTTTGGTTTGTGATGACAATTACTCAGAGTTGTGAAAACCTTCTATAGTCTTCTGCATATCAATAAGGTACAAACACAGCAACCTCCAGCACAGGCAAAATGCATCATCAGAAATATTTGTTTCTAGGCCTGTAGTTGTTTTTCCCCCCTTTTAATATAGATGCTGTAATTATGTTTGTATCTTTCTATGTAGAATGTCAACATACACATTGCTATAGTATTACACAGTGTACTTTATTACTACATATAATTATGTGGATTTTACATAAAACAAAATATAAATATGGAGTATGGAGCCCCAATCCTAAATATTTTATTAACAGAAAAATGCACAATCATTAGAAAAAGTGGGTTGAAAAGTCTTACAGAAGGGAAAACTTTTTATTGCACTTGATGAATAGATGTGAGGTATTTGTGAGGGGGCACTGAAGGAAAGTCTATGGCTACAGTAATTAGTAAAGCTGAACAAAAACCTATTTAATTATGAGGCATTCATCTTCATTATTATTGCAATTATAATTGTGCTACTATATTGCATTCTTGTTTATGTGATCCTTTGTGTCAGTGTGCTGTAAACGTTATATGATTGTGTTACAGGGTTATGCTAACACAGTCATATTATTACTCACCCACATGTAATATTCTGATATCAAATAATATGTACATTATGTGAAGCTGCTGTTACTGGCTGACCAGTTATAGGCAACATGGTAACCCCTGCCCTCCCTTTCAGGGAGAGACCCAACTAAAGAAGGAGAGTTCGGAGAAGAAATCAGCAAACCAGAGAGAGAAGGGCATGAAGTCATTAACAGAGAGAGAAAAAAGACCATTAATAAAGAAGACAATACAATCCATACAGAAATTAAGAATGCGCGTACTGAAGAGGAAGGAGGCCAAAAAGAAAGTGCTGAGTTTAAAACTAAATGCAAGCAGGAAGAAGATGAACTGAACCAGATTGAGAAGACAACAAACAAAATTCATGTAGAAGAAAGGGAATATCAAGATGTGCAAACCGAGCCCCAAGCTGGGAACAAGAACCAGGAACAAATTCAGAGTCTAACTAAGAATAAGAATCAATCAGAACAGGAATCCCAGCATACTTCTGTGCAAGCAACACATAAGAATACTGAGCAAAATAAAACTATTACTGAAATAAAGATACAACAGAATGAGAGAGGAATGGAACCTACAGAGATAACCTGGAGTGAATGTGACCAAAGTGAAGAAAGCAGAGATGTACAAAATAAATCTAATTACCTGCCTTGTGTACAAGAGGAGATTGTGGAGGCACATATAAAAGTAGAAGAAGAGAACAATACCATTCCAGGCTACATAACAGGACATCTTCAGGAGGAGATAAAAATGCAATACTTGGAGGAGACAGAAATCCAAGAAGAAGAGGGGACAAAGGCACAGCAGTTAGATGAGATACACACAGGAGGGGGAATGTTGCAGATAGAGAAGGAAATATTAGAAAATGAGACACAAATATACTCAGCTGGGGAAATAGAGAGTCAAGTTTTGGAAAGAGAACAACTAAATCAAGATACAAAATCTGAGGATGTTAAAGAAACTGATAATGATGAGAAATTAATTGAAACAGAAACACAGACTATGGAGACAATACTAAATCAAACAAGTATGGACACAGACCTAGAGAGTCAACCGGAAGAGGAAAGACATGTACAAACTGAAGACAGAGAAACACAAACGGAGGAATCCATGTTTCTCCCTGGGGAGATGAGACAAATGTCTTATGATGAGGAACGACAGATACATAGAGAAGAAAGACAGACACAAACTGAGGAAAGACCAAGTCCACCTGTTGAAAAAGAGGTCCATCATGCAGAGGGTATAATCCAGAGTGAGGAAAAATGGAGTCCACCAGTAAAAGAAGATATCCTCTGTGAAGAGAGTACCACGCAGACTGAGGAAAGTCACAGCCCATTAAAAAAAAGTGATGTCCAAGATAATAATAATGGCGTGCAAGTCAGAGAAAGGCCAAGACCATCTCTAGAGGGAGATACCTGTCAAGAAGAGAGAGAAACACAAACTAATGAGGAGAATCAGCAAGAAACTACAAAAAATGACACTGCAGATCAGAAAGAAGACTATATTAATGATGAAATATGTTCAACTATGCATGAAGGCATATTAGTGGAGCCTGAAGAGTTAATAGATGGAAAATATGACTACATACTAATTCAAAGTAATGAGAAAGGGGAAGGTAACTCTGATGAAATCAGAGAGACTCATCTTGAAGAGGAGTTAATGTCAAATAGAGAACCAAAGAGAGAGGTCCATGACCACAATATGGTGAATGATTTTGAAACCCACCCAAATCGTCATGTTCCTGTAGATAATTTAGAAGAGAACAAAGAAGATCACAAAGAGGAGAAACAATGTGGGGATGACGAAGAATCATTGACTGAGCTTCTGTGTCCCCCTTCAGAGTTAGAGAATGTAGCAGGTACAGGAGATGAAAGTAACTCACATACTGACACAAAGGGGAATGCTCATCAAAGTTCTTTATTTATTCATGGAAATGTGTTATATGCTTAGGCACATTTTTATTTATCACATTCCTTCATACAAAATAACAAAGGTGCATCTTATCTATTTCATGTGACATCAGAGATGTTTTAAGGTATGGCTGGTACTGTATTTGTAATTATTGCCCCACTACAGAGCCATATTAAAACTTTAGAGTGCCCCAGCCATGATACCAAACTGAACAGCCACATTTAAAGAAATGTTTCCTTTTCAAAACAATGAAACATATTTTGGCAGCAGATAAAAACCAAAAGGCCAAAGAAGCCTTACTATATATTTTCTTCTGAAATGTAAACTTAATTAATTCTTAGGATAAATGTAAGCATATCCTAGTCTTTGTCATTCCCACATCTAATGGAGGTCTATTCCACACATCAACCATCCTTTCTGTAAAGAAGTGTTTCACCAATTACTCCTCAGTTCATTACCCTTTAACTTGAGATCATGACTATTTGTTCTGGTGTTGCTCAAAGAGCATTACATTGCATTATCCATGCACAAACATGTGCCATTACATATTAGGTAAGAGTATTAGTATAACTGTAACTAAGGGGTCCATGGGTTGGGGAGATATTATGATGTGAGAACTTAAAGGGATACATTTCGATTTTAAATAAATGCATTTTTGCAATATACTTCCTTTCACAAAAAATGTTTCTTCTAAAGATATTTACTGTTTCAGCGGCATGAACACATTTGATACATGTGACCGTGTCTAATAAGAGTGCTGGCGGTGGTGTCTACTAAAATCTCATAGATTTTTAAGGGGGTTAGTTGATAATTATTAGATACGTTTTTCTAAAAGATTGTGTCCTACAAGCCACTGCTGACTTTCTGCGAAGGTGTAATTTTTCAACGTTGGTGCACGGGCCCTCACAGCATATTTGCATATACAGATAAAACCAGTAACTTTTACTAGAAGCATTTTTGCTAATGGAAGTATATTGTAATTATAATTTCAAAAATGCTTTTATTTAAAATTTATTTACACCCATACACATTTCAGTTTTGATCTTTATATTCCTTTAAAGGGGACACTGTACCCAAAAATTTTCTTTCATGATTCAGATAGAGCATGCAATTTTAAGCACCTTTCTAATTTACTCCTATTATCAAATCTTCTTTATTCTCTTGGTATCTTTATTTGAAATGCAAGAATGTAAGTTTAGATGCCGGCCCATTTTTGGTGAACAACCTAGGTTGTCCTTGCTGATTGGTGGATAAATTCATCCACCAATCAAAAACTGCTATGCAGAGTGCTGAACCAAGAAAAAAGCTTAGATGCCTTCTTTTTCATATAAAGATAGCAAGAGAACAAAGAAAAATTGATAATAGGAGTAAATTAGAAAGTTGCTTAAAATTGCATGCTCTATCTGAATCACAAAAGAAAATTTTTGGGTACAGTGTCCCTTTAATGTACTTTTTTCAATGCATCTATTTATTTTTAAGAATGTAAGCTACTAGGCTGTATGTGGTATTAACAATCACATGGTGGAAAATTGATGAGCTTTATGCCACGTTTAGTTTTTGTCGTAAGACTAAAATGAATAGCACCTAGTGATTGGCAACACCATGTACTCACTAGCGGCTGGTAGGCGGAACTTTTATGTGTCTGACATGTTTATCTTAGGCCAGTGAATTATATTAGCTGTTTAAATATTGAAGAAATGTGTGTAAAGTACTTTACTTACTGTAAATGATCTAATCTATTCTGAAGATGATAATTAAACATTAAGGGGTCGATTTAGGAAGCAGCGGATGCTGCTTCCGACCCACTCTGCTTCAGGTCTGCCTGAAGCGGAAGTTAAGAAGCAGCGGCCCTAAGACCACTGCTTCTTAACTCGTCCGCCACCTCTGAGGAGGCGGACAGCAATCAGCCGGATCGGATATGATCGGGTTGATTGACACCCCCTGATAGCGAACTGCTGGTGCAATGATAAATGCCGACATGATACGATACAGCGTATCTTGTCCCCTAAGGGCTAAATTACAAGTGGAGCGCTAAATAATTGCACCCGTTTGCAGGAGCACGATTATTAACCAGCCATTACAAGTGGGTGGTTATTGCTACACATAAATATATATGTATATCAGCATATACAGTACATATATATTTATATTTGCTGCCATTGCTGCGCTACTTACCCCCTTTGCTGCACTGAAGTTCTGATGCTATTTCTGATGGCATCAGAATAAGGCTCCCATAATAGCCTATGGAAGCGAGCTCTTGTGAGTGCAATGCTTCCCAGCAATGCAAACTCGAGGTCGCGTTCGTATTGCTGTGAACTTGTAATACCAGCGCACATGAGCGTGCGCTGGTATTACAAAGTGGAGCACAAATATCGCTTTCTAGAAATGATATTTAGCGCTCCACTTGTAATCTGGCCCTACATCTCACTTACCATTGCTATATTCCACACGCAGCCATTGTTTGTTCAGTTTATCTGTCCCTAACTGTCCTCAGTAAATAACATTAGGAAAGAAAAACCTAGGTTTCAGCACCAGGGCTGGTTATTTTATAGCAACTCAAGCAAATTGGAAAGCCCACAGTTTTCTGTATTAACTCACAAGGAGGACAAAATAAATAATTAAATTTTTTTGCAAAGTTTATTTTTTTACTACACATAACAAGAACATGTTTTCCTTTCAGAACATGCATGAATTTTAGTGAAATTAAAACTTTAAAGTCCTCTTCTCTCAGTGGTGAAGTAAACACACTGCTATAATAAAATATTGTGTTATTCTGTGCTTATACATTGCTTGTTCCCATCTCTTTACAGCAGATGAGGAGCCTGAAGGACAAAGGCTTGTGACTGAGGAGCTGCAATCTCACCTGGGAACTGAGGCTGTACAGGAATTCATGCAGGATATGATACTATATGAGATTGTACCTGCTGCACATTCCCTGCTAAAATCAGAAGGCCAAGAAGACAGGAAAGGGTAAGAGGTTCCTTTAAAGCTGCACAGCAATTTGGGACTGTATCAGACTGGTACAACTATATATAAAAGTGGGTGATAATTTCTGTGTTTGATTTGATTCAAAAGCAGCAGTATTTTTATTTCAGCAGTTTAGGCAGAGGTTTCTTCAATACCTTAAAGGGGCACTAACATCAACTTAAACTTTATTATTCTGTTTATTTCCACTATAAAATTGTGCAGTCTTTTTTCTTATATGCAAACTTTATAAAGCACCAGTTCCTACTGAGCATGTGCAAGAGTCTGTAATTGGCTGATGGCTGTCACATGATACAGGGGGCTGACAAAATAAATACATTGTTAAATCTGTCAGAAAACAAAAATCTATTGCTCATTTAAAAAAGTAAGTTCTACTGCGTTGTATCTTTATTGTGCACTTACTGATTATGCAATTCTATTGTTCTTAATTGTCCTCTTAACTTTAGACAGCATATTTGTGAATTTTGTGAATAGTAACAATACAGCCTTCTGGGGCATCATATGAATTACAGATTAATTACTTCATAGAAATTAAATGTCGCATCAGAATGGTGTAATACTAGTTAGTATATAAACAACCAATTAAAAATCTTTCATAAGAAAAATTTAATAAATACTAAATTCCCCTCTTTTAGAGGCAAGTAATAATAAAAGAAAACTACATTAATAGGACATTTAACTCATTGTTTAAATTACTATTAGAAATGAATCTCTGTAAAGCAAAAGATCAACCTACATCATGCATGTTTAAAAGCATTTGTTAAGCAAAATGTGTATTGTTTTGTAGTCCATGGACACAAATCCCTGAAAAAGATACAGAGTGGTATATTCCCCTATCCAGTGCTGTAGCCAGTTAGGTACTGATATAAATGAGCTAATACACAACTCAACCAATCACTGTGCATTATGTAGAAGACTCAAGGTTCAGCAATCTATGGCATGCACTTGCAGCCTCTTTGGGGAGTATAAAACAACACAATTTTCAGATTGAAATTACAGGAAAAGCAGGAAGAATAAATAATGTTATGGAACATTTTGAATTTACTGTCCCATCAATACTATTTATGCTGGGATTGTACTATGTACAGTACCATTTATTTATATTTTTGGAGTTTGTGCAACTGCCTCTTACTGTTAGTCTGCTGTACAAAATAATATATTCTTCATCCACTAAACCCTCCAATTATTGGCTCATTTAGATATCACTTCATAGCTTTAAAGCTTTCTGCTAATACTTGTATGAATTTCACTATAGTATACAGTGCTATCAGGATGATTATGCTACTGTAATACTCTCACTGTACAAAGGAATAACTGAGAGACTAAATTGTCATAAAGTATCTGATTAGTAATGCTATTTCTCCATTCCCAGGCTTGAAAAAGAAGTCCTGGAGTCTGAGAATGAGTAAGTATAGAGCCCATATTTGGTGAGTGAGCCTATCAGTAATAGGCAGTTTCTTTCTCTGGGTCATCACTAGCCAATTAGAAATATATTAATAGTTGTTAAAAGTTTTCACAAAGATACAGAATTTTCTGTAGACACCAGGGGAAAGCATTAGCTTGACTACTTAGAATTATGTATTTCATTTGACACACACTAAGCTCATTTATAAGCAGTAGTCTAATTGCATAATTTATCAAATACATTCTGATTACTCAGGTAGTGAGGTTCATTAGTGCTAGATTACTCATCAGCCGTAGGGATGAAAGCTGTCATCCACAGTTATGCAATATCTTAGCTGTGCATAAAACTATCTGTAGCCAAATCTAGCAGGGGACTTGGTTGTAGGAAAAGTGGTATTAAAGGGACATTCTACAAAAAAGAAAATATCACATATGTAAAAGAAATGTTAAACAATATTTGAATAAAAGAGATTTCTAACTGGAAGTGCATTTTTTTTAATTGGTGAAGTTAGTGCAAAGTGCACAACCACAACGTAAGCATTAAAACAAAACAACATTTATATAGAAGGGGAAAATTCATTAAAAATAAAAAATATATAATACTTTAATAAAATGATTGTTTTTTTGATGCAACAAAAATAAATATTTAAGTACATCATTGTAGCTCACTCATTATTTTTTAACTGCAGTACAGTATTTCATCTGATTTTGGAGACTATATAAATAAAATGTGAATTAAAATAATTTCAAAGAGGTAATGACTATGTTAAACTGAAAATATGAGTAACACTAATATATATAATATATATATTTGACATACAAACAAATGTCAAAATGGCTAAAGCCAGAGTGATTACAGTTTGCATGAAAAATATTCCAGTGCAGCACCAAAAATCAAAAGTTCAGTATACAAGAGTAGTAATAGCGCACGTAGAAAATTTTCTCAGACTGAAGAAGTTAATCAGTAATTGTATTGGTAGAGGAATTTGCAGCAGAAATAGTTAGGCCTCATCTTGAGTATTGTGTGCAGTTCCAGAGTCCATACAGTATCTCCAGGATATAAACAAAATGGAATCTGTTCAAAAGAGGGCTACCAAAATAGTACATGGACTAAAAAATAAAACTTACCAGAAGAGTCTCAATTTCCTAAATATGCATAGGTTAGAGGAGAGAATCGAAAGAGGTGATATGATAGTAACTTTCAAGTATATTAGGGGTTTAGTAAAGCTGAGGCTTTGAGTATTTTTCATAAAAAAAGAAAAAATCAAGAATAAGGGATCATGATCTGAAGTTGAAGGGTAGTAGATTATGGAGTAATTTGAGAAAGCTCTTCTTTACAGAAAGGGTGATGGATTCTTGGAATAAACTTCCATAAGAGGTGGTGATGACAAACACTGTGGGGGACTATAAGAATGCCTGGGATAAACATCAGGATATCCTTCAAACTAGATAGGTTTATACTTTTAGAAAATATTGGGCAGACTTGTTGGGCCTTTGGTTCTTATCTGCCATCAAAATCTATGATTCTATGTAATAAGTATAATGATGAATATCCCCCCTTCCAGGTGTATACTCAATTTAGTTGACCTTAATTTATATGAGGTAAATATGGATTTCCTAGAATTTTGTCTTGTACTATGATGTCACCAGATGCCCTGTGTTCCCATGCTTGTATCCATCCTGACCACTTCTGTGCCTTCTGTGGTAGGTAGAGTTAAGTAACTTCTGAAAAATAGAGACTTGATGTATACAAAGGCAAGCATGAGAGAGAATTTACGGTATATAGTGTAGTATTCACTAAAAAAAGACAGGAAATGACAGCAAATAGTAGACAGACACTTACACACAGGCCCTAAGACAAAATGAGGTAATGTCTGGTTCTAGAGGGGCAAAGCGTGTCTAATGTCTTTACTATAGTGTTTCCAAACCACTTTTTGGTTGGTATTAAAGGATAAAATAGTCTAAAATAAAGTTAACCTCTGATGAAGAAGGTATCGCTGACCTTTGAAACACTTAAGGATTACAGCCTCTGACTGCAGACTTTTATTTTACAGAAGCTTCTTTAAAGGGATATGAAGCCCAATTTTTCTTTCTTTCATGATTCAGATAGAGCATGCATCTTTAAAGGGACATAAAACAGGTTGAGATCTGTGCATATCCTAAAAGGGCTAATTATTTAAAAATAGTTTGCATAAAAAATTGTTTCAAAATTGCTGGCAAGTATTTTAAAATAATTTTCAAAAATAAGCTAAATGAATTACATAGCTAAGCTGCCTGGAGCAGCCAACTCCACCCCCCCTTATCAGTGTTTTAGACACAGGCATTGTATTTCAACTGAGTTCACAGCTTCTAGTCATGCTCCAGCAGATAATCCATATGCACTTTTGCATTCTACCAAAATAGCAATAGATATAGATACAGCCATAGAATGAAATGTGTGGGGGGAGTTAGAGCTTTACAATTCAGAAACTAAAAAGAAATGGTTAATGGAAGGCACTGCAGTATAAATTTGTAGGTAAAGTAATTAAAGTACATATTATTATATTTTGTTTATTTCCCAATTTGTTTTATGTCCCTTTAAGCAACTTTCCCAATTTACTCCTATTATCATTTTTTCTTTGTTCTTTTGGTATCCTTTGTTGAATAAGCAGCAATGCACTACTGGTTGTTGACTGAACACATGGCTGAGCCAAAGACAATTGGTAATATATATATATGCAGCCACCAATCAGTAGCTAGAACCTAGATTATTTGCTGCTCCTGAACTTTCATAGATAAACCTTTCAGCAAAGGATAATAAGAAAAGGGAGCAAATTAAATAATAGAAGTAATTTGGAAAGTTGTTTGAAATTGTATTCTCTATCTAAATCATGAAATAAATGTTTTGGGCTTCATGTCCCTTTAATAAAAAGAAAGTATAGACAACGCATTGTAAGTAATAGGTAAAGTTGTATCTATAATTAATAACAGAGTGCTCTAAAAGGCAGACCAAATAATAGAGAAAAATGCCCCATAATGAATCACGTCAGTGGTTAGTTCTCTACACACATAAGTGAATGATGATAATTATAGTATAATACTACAAATAAAATCCTTTTAAAAGAAAAGATCTGCTGATTACAGGATTTAGTAGTGCAGTACCCAGTGATGCTTTTTATGATGTTCTGAGTTGGTGTTGAGTGATGACCATGAGGGCTGATGTGTAGGAGAATGAGTAATTGTTTATGTACTTAAAGGGACATTAAACCCAAAATTCTTCTTCATGATTCAGATAGAGAATACAATTTTAAACAACATTCCAATTTACTTCTATTATCTAATTTGCTTTATTCTTTAGATATCCGTTGTTGAAGAAATAGCAATGCACATGGGTGAGCCAATCACACAAGGCATCTATGTGCAGTCACCAATTCAGCAGCTACTGAGTCTATCTAGATATGCAATTATAGGAAGAGAATGAAGCAAATTAGATCATCGAAGTCAATTAGAAAGTTATTTTAAATTGAATTTTATTTCTAAACCATAAAAGAAAAAATGTGGGTTTTCATTATCCATTATATTACAGTCCTTAGTGGTTTTACAGGGGGGGGGGGGGTTGAGTGAAGCTTATATTACACATCTCATTTAACAGTATTTATATATTTAAAATAAATTATGTTTGAATAGCGCTGTATGGGGGTTGCTCAGATTTTCTAGGAGGCTAAATAAATAGTTCTTGCAAATATTTGAGAAACGCACAAAGTTTACAGTCCTTAAATCCATTGTGCTACAATATGATTTTTTTGTTGTTGTCCCCAGCCGCCTGTCCTGGATTATGGAAGAAGATGAAGATGAGTCTGAGTATGTTTCTTATTATGGGATGGCAAATATAGATTCTCTGCTATGCTTTGATGCCCTCAAGGACAAACCATTTAGATTCATAAATCTGTTTAGAGATGATATATAAATAAAAACTATTTTTTTCCCTGTTCATTGCAGTATTTTTGGTTTTCAGCTGGGAAGTCTCACTCTGTCTGTGCTTTTCCAGATTACAGATGTCGTGTTATCACAGTGAGAGTGAGGATGAAAGCAACAGTGTCACAGTAAGTTTTTTTCTAAACCTCTGTGATCTCGCAAATCCTATGAAAACATAATTACTAAGTATTCAGATGTTTTCTGTGTACAAACAGCTTTAATACTACAGATTATAGTGACGTTCAGGTCTCTAGGTACTGTCTCAGTTTCCAGGCAACCCTTCTTACCCTAACTACGGCTGGGCTTCTCTTAGCAACAGCTTCCCATGCTCAGCTTCCTGTGGCAGGAGCTGTCCGTCAGGCCGTAAGTGCTGAAAAAAATTACATTGTGTAGACAAGCTGATTATCCTGATACAGGATTAGCAATTAATCTGCTGCCTGTGCTCCTTGGTCCCCTCTTAAAATCAAACACTCCCAAGAAAAAAGGATTTATTGAAATGGAGGTGATGAATGACAATGGTTTTGGGAAGATTTCTTTAAGAAGACTCCTCTAAGGGCAAGTAATCATACATCCTGTTTATGATTAATCTTTTATGTTTAATGAAATTCAGAATCAGACGTTGACCTCCGTCCATTTTGTATTTAGTTTCACTGTTTCAAAGCCTCATTGCCATTGTGTGATATCTATGATGTGTCTCCCAAAGCAAATCTCTTTCACAGTCACTTGATATCTTAATTCAGCCCTTATAAAAAGAACCTTTACTGTTTACTGAACCATTATACTACAATGTGTTATTTATTTATCTGAAATATATCAGGATTTCTAACCTGATGTAGGCTTAACTTCCAAAATATAAATAATGTAAGAATTAGTTTGAATGAATGTGAACTTAGTGTTTAAGTGTTAGTGCTGTAGTGTAGCATGTATTCCAATTGTATATATTTAGTGCCTCAACTAAATACATTTTCCATTAGATTTTATTTATTTGTATGTAAACAGTCAAAGTAGAAAAATGAAGTTATTGAAACCCAATTCCCTAATACTTGACAAACGCTTACAAAATAAAGATAATGTTGTGAAATCAGAAGCTTAAATATGTGTAGTACCTTGATGTATATTAATGTGAAAATAAGATCAACGAAAGTCACAAAATTATTGCTTTGGAAAAATATTTTTATTGTCTGTTAATTGTTCTAAAAAAAAAAATAACAGCATGTTTATAATTATATTAGAAACAGTTAAAATGTGAGCAACTTATGTCTGTTAATTATTGTTAGATAGATAGATAGATAGATAGATAGATTGAGCAATATATATATATATATATATATATATATATATATATATATATATATGATAGATAAAAGACATAGACATAGATTTAAGATAGATAGAAAAATATAGGTAGGTAGATAGATGATAGATTAAAAGATAGATTGTTTTGGTAATTAAAAAAAACAGTGCATATGCACATATGCATAACCTTAGACAGAACAAAGTCTAAACTCCTTTAAAGGAATAATTCACAGCTTCAGAGTCGTTATAGATCGGTGACACTTCATTTTAATTACTGAATGTCCTTATTTTCCCTGCATAGACCTTTTTTTATTATGTATAGTCTGATATTTATTGGTGGTGAATTTTGGTTCTGAGGGAATATTTATCACTTATGTAATCCAGTCTATACCACTGTACTGCTCTCATTCATTCGCTCCCTTTTGCCCTTCAGTCATGTGACTCTGGAGTGTCCACCGGAATATCTGGACACATCTGCACTTGCCCCGACACAAGGAGGGTTAGAGGACACTGTTCAATACATGCAAGTAAGTGAGTTATGAATTATAGTTGTAAATTAACTAGAATTGTAAATTAGGATAATTAATCTGTTTTGTTTTAAATAGTAGTTTCACTCTTCTCTCATATCCACATATTTTAGGTTTAAAGTTAAAAATTCCTGTTCTTTAGATTACACTTGTGCAAATTTAAGACATGAACATTCTAAATTTTCTCTAATGTGTACTTTTTAACATGCAATGTGTTTGTTAGTGATCTAAAAAAAATACTTTTTGGCCTAGATTACGAGTGGAGTGCTAATTTATCACGTGCCCCGCAAACGGGCAATTTGCCCGTTTGCAGGCGTACAATAAATAATCACCATTACAAGTGGCTGGTTTATTGCTTACCGTCGAGCTTGCGGTAGCAATTAGCGCTTATAAAATAACCAGAGATCAGATCTCTGGTTAATTTTATAAATGTGCCCTAAATGCCCCCAAAATACAATGGTGTGTATTTTATTAAAAAAATAAAAATTGTTAAAATGTGTTTTTCTTTCATGTAATTGGCAAGAGTCCATGAGCTAGTGATGTATGGGATATACAATCCTATCAGGAGGGGCAAAGTTTCCCAAACCTCAACATGCCTAAGAATATACCCCTCACCACACCACAATTCAGTTTTTACAAACTTTGCCTCCTATGGAGGTGGTGAAGTAAGTTTGTGCCTGATTTTCCTACGTTGATTTGCGCTGCTCAGCATTTTGAAGCCTGATTCCTCTCAGACTACAGTGAATGTCAGAGGATGTGAAGAAAGTATCACCTATTGAATTCTCTGATTTTCCTCGAGGGAAATCTTTTTCATTGCTTCTCTGTTATCGGTCGTAGAGATTCATTTCCTACCTCCCCTTTTTCAGATCGACGATATACTCATATTCCATACCTCTACTGATAACCATTTCAGTACTGGTTTGGCTATCTGCTATATGTGGATGGGTGTCCTTTGGTAAGTATGTTTCTTTCATGTAATTAGCAAGAGTCCATGAGCTAGTGACGTATGGGATATACATTCCTACCAGGAGGGGCAAAGTTTCCCAAACCTCAAAATGCCTACAAATACACCCCTCACCACACCCACAATTCAGTTTTACAAACTTTGCCTCCGATGGAGGTGGTGAAGTAAGTTTGTGCTAGATTCTACGTTGATATGCGCTCCGCAGCAAGTTGGAGCCCGGTTTTCCTCTCAGCGTGCAGTGAATGTCAGAGGGATGTGAGGAGAGTATTGCCTATTTGAATGCAGTGATCTCCTTCTACGGGGTCTATTTCATAGGTTCTCTGTTATCGGTCGTAGAGATTCATCTCTTACCTCCCTTTTCAGATCGACGATATACTCTTATATATACCATTACCTCTGCTGATTCTCGTTTCAGTACTGGTTTGGCTTTCTACAAACATGTAGATGAGTGTCCTGGGGTAAGTAAATCTTATTTTCTGTGACACTCTAAGCTATGGTTGGGCACTTTGTTTATAAAGTTCTAAATATATGTATTCAAACATTTATTTGCCTTGACTCAGAATGTTCAACTTTCCTTATTTTCAGACAGTCAGTTTCATATTTGGGATAATGCATTTGATTTAATCATTTTTTCTTACCTTAAAAATTTGACTTTTTCCCTGTGGGCTGTTAGGCTCGCGGGGGCTGAAAATGCTTCATTTTATTGCGTCATTCTTGGCGCGGACTTTTTTGGCGCAAAAATTCTATTTCCGTTTCCGGCGTCATACGTGTCGCCGGAAGTTGCGTCATTTTTTGACGTTATTTTGCGCCAAAAATGTCGGCGTTCCGGATGTGGCGTCATTTTTGGCGCCAAAAGCATTTAGGCGCCAAATAATGTGGGCGTCTTATTTGGCGCGAAAAAAATATGGGCGTCACTTTTGTCTCCACATTATTTAAGTCTCATTTTTTATTGCTTCTGGTTGCTAGAAGCTTGTTCTTTGGCATTTTTTCCCATTCCTGAAACTGTCATTTAAGGAATTTGATCAATTTTGCTTTATATGTTGTTTTTTTCTCTTACATATTGCAAGATGTCCACGTTGCAACTGAGTCAGAAGATACTACAGGAAAATCGCTGACTAGTGCTGGATCTACCAAAGCTAAGTGTATCTGCTGTAAACTTTTGGTAGCTATTCCTCCAGCTGTTGTTTGTATTGAATGTCATGACAAACTTGTTAATGCAGATAATATTTCCTTTAGTAAAGTACCATTGCCTGTTGCAGTTCCTTCAACATCTAATGTGCAGAATGTTCCTGATAACATAAGAGATTTTGTTTCTGAATCCATAAGAAGGCTATGTCTGTTATTTCTCCTTCTAGTAAACGTAAAAAGTCTTTTAAAACTTCTCTCCTTTCAGATGAATTTTTAAATGAACATCATCATTCTGATTCTGATAATGGTTCTTCTGGTTCAGAGGATTCTGTCTCAGAGGTTGATGCTGATAAATCTTCATATTTATTTAAAATGGAATTTATTCGTTCTTTACTTAAAGAAGTTTAATTGCATTAGAAATAGAGGATTCTGGTCCTCTTGATACTAAATCTAAACGTTTAAATAAGGTTTTTAAATCTCCTGTAGTTATTCCAGAAGTTTTTCCTGTCCTGATGCTATTTCTGAAGTAATTTCCAGGGAATGGAATAATTTGGGTAATTCATTTACTCCTTCTAAACGTTTAAGCAATTATATCCTGTGCCATCTGACAGATTAGAGTTTTGGGACAAAATCCCTAAGTTGATGGGGCTATCTCTACTCCTGCTAAACGTACTACTATTCCTACGGCAGATAGGTACTTCGTTTAAGGATCCTTTAGATAGGAAAATTGAATCCTTTCTAAGAAAAGCTTATCTGTGTTCAGGTAATCTTCTTAGACCTGCTATATCTTTGGCTGATGTTGCTGCAGCTTCAACTTTTTGGTTGGAAGCTTTAGCGCAACAAGTAACAGATCATGAATTCTCATAGCATTATTATTCTTCTTCAGCATGCTAATAATTTTATCTGTGATGCCATCTTTGATATTATCAGAGTTGATGTCAGGTTTATGTCTCTAGCTATTTTAGCTAGAAGAGCTTTATGGCTTAAGACTTGGAATGCTGATATGGCTTCTAAATCAACTTTACTTTCCATTTCTTTCCAGGGTAACAAATTATTTGGTTCTCAGTTGGATTCCTATTATTTCAACTGTTACTGGTGGGAAAGGAACTTTTTTACCACAGGATAAAAAATCTAAGGGTAAAAACAGGGCTAATAATCGTTTTCGTTCCTTTCGTTTCAACAAAGAACAAAAGCCTGATCCTTCATCCTCAGGAGCAGTTTCAGTTTGGAAACCATCTCCAGTCTGGAATAAATCCAAGCCAGCCAGAAAGGCAAAGCCTGCTTCTAAGTCCACATGAAGGTGCGGCCCTCATTCCAGCTCAGCTGGTAGGGGGCAGGTTACGTTTTTTCAAAGAAATTTGGATCAATTCTGTTCACAATCTTTGGATTCAGAACATTGTTTCAGAAGGGTACAGAATTGGTTTCAAGATGAGACCTCCTGCAAAGAGATTTTTTCTTTCCCGTGTCCCAGTAAATCCAGTAAAGCTCAAGCATTTCTGAAATGTGTTTCAGATCTAGAGTTGACTGGAGTAATTATGCCAGTTCCAGTTCTGGAACAGGGGATGGGGTTTTATTCAAATCTCTTCATTGTACCAAAGAAGGAGAATTCCTTCAGACCAGTTCTGGATCTAAAAATATTGAATCGTTATGTAAGGATACCAACGTTCAAGATGGTAACTGTAAGGACTATCCTGCCTTTTGTTCAGCAAGGGAATTATATGTCCACAATAGATTTACAGGATGCATATCTGCATATTCCGATTCATCCAGATCACTTATCAGTTCCTGAGATTCTCTTTTCTGGACAAGCATTACCAGTTTGTGGCTCTGCCGTTTGGCCTAGCTACAGCTCCAAGAATTTTTACAAAGGTTCTCGGTGCCCTTCTGTCTGTAATCAGAGAACAGGGTATTGTGGTATTTCCTTATTTGGACGATATCTTGGTACTTGCTCAGTCTTTACATTTAGCAGAATTTCATACGAATCGACTTGTGTTGTTTCTTCAAGATCATGGTTGGAGGATCAATTTACCAAAAAGTTCATTGACTCCTCAGACAAGGGTAACCTTTTTGGGTTTCCAGATAGATTCAGTGTCCATGACTCTGTCTTTAACAGACAAGAGACGTCTAAAATTGATTGCAGCTTGTCGAAACCTTCAGTCACAATCATTCCCTTCGGTAGCCTTATGCATGGAAATTCTAGGTCTTATGACTGCTGCATCGGACGCGATCCCCTTTGCTCGTTTTCACATGCGACCTCTTCAGCTCTGTATGCTGAACCAATGGTGCAGGGATTACACAAAGATATCTCAATTAATATCTTTAAAACCGATTGTTCGACACTCTCTAACGTGGTGGACAGATCACCATCGTTTAATTCAGGGGGCTTCTTTTGTGCTTCCGACCTGGACTGTAATTTCAACAGATGCAAGTCTTACAGGTTGGGGAGCTGTGTGGGGATCTCTGACGGCACAAGGAGTTTGGGAATCTCAGGAGGTGAGATTACCGATCAATATTTTGGAACTCCGTGCAATTTTCAGAGCTCTTCAGTTTTGGCCTCTTCTGAAGAGAGAATCGTTCATTTGTTTTCAGACAGACAATGTCACAACTGTGGCATACATCAATCATCAAGGAGGGACTCACAGTCCTCTGGCTATGAAAGAAGTATCTCGAATTTTGGTTTGGGCGGAATCCAGCTCCTGTCTAATCTCTGCGGTTCATATCCCAGGTATAGACAATTGGGAAGCGGATTATCTCAGTCGCCAAACGTTGCATCCGGGCGAATGGTCTCTTCACCCAGAGGTATTTCTTCAGATTGTTCAAATGTGGGAACTTCCAGAAATAGATCTGATGGCGTCCCATCTAAACAAGAAACTTCCCAGGTATCTGTCCAGATCCCGGGATCCTCAGGCGGAGGCAGTGGATGCATTATCACTTCCTTGGAAGTATCATCCTGCCTATATCTTTCCGCCTCTAGTTCTTCTTCCAAGAGTAATCTCCAAGATTCTGAAGGAATGCTCGTTTGTTCTGCTGGTAGCTCCGGCATGGCCTCACAGGTTTTGGTATGCGGATCTTGTCCGGATGGCCTCTTGCCAACCGTGGACTCTTCCGTTAAGACCAGACCTTTTGTCTCAAGGTCCTTTTTTCCATCAGGATCTGAAATCCTTAAATTTAAAGGTATGGAGATTGAACGCTTGATTCTTGGTCAAAGAGGTTTCTCTGACTCTGTGATTAATACTATGTTACAGGCTCGTAAATCTGTATCTCGAGAGATATATTATAGAGTCTGGAAGACTTATATTTCTTGGTGTCTTTCTCATCATTTTTCTTGGCATTCTTTTAGAATACCGAGAATTTTACAGTTTCTTCAGGATGGTTTAGATAAGGGTTTGTCCGCAAGTTCCTTGAAAGGACAAATCTCTGCTCTTTCTGTTCTTTTTCACAGAAAGATTGCTATTCTTCCTGATATTCATTGTTTTGTACAAGCTTTGGTTCGTATAAAGCCTGTCATTAAGTCAATTTCTCCTCCTTGGAGTTTGAATTTGGTTCTGGGGGCTCTTCAAGCTCCTCCGTTTGAACCTATGCATTCATTGGATATTAAATTACTTTCTTGGAAAGTTTTGTTCCTTTTGGCCATCTCTTCTGCCAGAAGAGTTTCTGAATTATCTGCTCTTTCTTGTGAGTCTCCTTTTCTGATTTTTCATCAGGATAAGGCGGTGTTGCGAACTTCTTTTGAATTTTTACCTAAGTTGTGAATTCCAACAACATTAGTAGAGAAATTGTGGTTCCTTCATTATGTCCTAATCCTAAGAATTCTAAGGAGAAATCGTTGCATTCTTTGGATGTTGTTAGAGCTTTGAAATATTATGTTGAAGCTACTAAGTCTTTCCGAAAGACTTCTAGTCTATTTGTTATCTTTTCCGGTTCTAGAAAGGCCAGAAAGCTTCTGCCATTTCTTTGGCATCTTGGTTGAAATCTTTAATTCATCTTGCCTATGTTGAGTCGGGTAAAACTCCGCCTCATAGGATTACAGCTCATTCTACTAGGTCAGTTTCTACTTCCTGGGCGTTTAGGAATGAAGCTTCGGTTGATCAGATTTGCAAAGCAGCAACTTGGTCCTCTTTGCATACTTTTACTAAATTCTACCATTTTGATGTATTTTCTTCTTCTGAAGCAGTTTTTGGTAGAAAAGTACTTCAGGCAGCGGTTTCAGTTTGAATCTTCTGCTTATGTTTTTTCATTAAACTTTATTTTGGGTGTGGATTATTTTCAGCAGGAATTGGCTGTCTTTATTTTATCCCTCCCTCTCTAGTGACTCTTGTGTGGAAAGATCCACATCTTGGGTAGTCATTATCCCATACGTCACTAGCTCATGGACTCTTGCTAATTACATGAAAGAAAACATAATTTATGTAAGAACTTACCTGATAAATTCATTTCTTTCATATTAGCAAGAGTCCATGAGGCCCACCCTTTTTTTGTGGTGGTTATGATTTTTTTGTATAAAGCACAATTATTCCAATTCCTTATTTTTTATGCTTTCGCACTTTTTTCTTATCACCCCACTTCTTGGCTATTCGTTAAACTGAATTGTGGGTGTGGTGAGGGGTGTATTTATAGGCATTTTGAGGTTTGGGAAACTTTGCCCCTCCTGGTAGGAATGTATATCCCATACGTCACTAGCTCATGGACTCTTGCTAATATGAAAGAAATGAATTTATCAGGTAAGTTCTTACATAAATTATGTTTTTCATTACTTAAGACACTCTCAGCTATGGTTTGGCACTTTATGTATTAATATAAATTTCTAAATATATGTATTGTACTTATATTTGCCATGAGTCAAGATTATGTATATTTCTTTTTGCAGACTATCAGTTCATATTTGGGAAAAAAACATATTTAGAAAATATTTTTCTTACCTGGGGTTTAGTCTTTTATCAAATTGACTGTTTTTTCATTACATTTTCGTGGGCAAAATTTAAGCTAGCGAGGTGCAAAATGCTGATGTTTATTTGTCATTCTTTCTGGGGCGAGAATTTTTTTTAGGCGCGAAGGTACGTCCAGTGGACGCAAATTCGTCATTTACGCCATCTTAGTTGACAACGAGTTTCCTTGCATAAGGTTGCGTCTGCAATGACGTGAGTGTGTCATTTCCGAATGTTGTTAGCATCAACAAATTTAATTTTGCGTTGTGGCGTCATACTTGGCGCCAATAATTTCATTATTTAAAACCCCATTCCTATGTGCCTCTTGCCTTTTTCTAGGTCAGAGGGCTATGCTGTTTGCATTTTTCCCATTCTGAAACTGCCATATAAGGAAATTGATAATTTTGCTTTATATGTTGATTTTTTCTCTTACATTTGCAAGATGTCTCAATCTGATCCTTCTCAGAAACCACTGTTGGAACCCTGTTGGCCTGATAACAGTTCTACCAAAGCTAAGTGTATCTGTTGTAAATTTGTGGAGATTATATCTCCAGCTGTGGTATGTAATAAGTTGTCATGATAAGCTTTTACATGCAGTGAATGTATCCATCAGTAATAGTACAATCCTGTTGTTCCTTCAACATCTAATGTACATTATATCCCTGTGAATATAAAAGATTTTATTGCTGATGCAATTCAGAAGGCTTTGTCTGCTATCCCGCCTTCTAATAAACGTAAAAGGTATTTTCTCATAAAGTTGATGAAGTTTAAAATGACCTACAACATACTGAATTATGCTCCTCTGATGAGGATCTATCTGATCAGAAGCGCCTACCTCAGATATTGACACTGACAAATCAACTTTATTTATTTAAAATGGAGTATATGCGTTCCCTTGTTAAAAGAGGTGTATGATACATTGATATTGAGAAACTAGTCCTCTTGATACTAAAACTAGTAAACGTTTAAAATTCAGTTTATAAACCTCCTGTGGTTACTCAGAGGGTTTTCTAGTTCCTGATGCTATTTCTGATATTGATTTCTAAGGAATGGAATAGGCCTGGTACTTCTTTTATCCCTTCTTCAAGGTTTAAAAAATTGTTATCCTTTACCAGCAGTTAGTTTGGAGTTTGGGAAAAGATCCCCAGAGTTGATGGGGCTATTTCTACTCTTTCCCAACGTACTACTATCCCTATGGAAAATAGTAGTTCCTTTAAGACCCGTTAGACTAGGAAACTTGAATCTAATCTAAGGAAAGCTTATTTATATTCTGGCTATCTTCTCAGGCCTGCCATTTTCTATTGCTGATGTTGCAGGCTGCATCAACTTTTGGTTGGAAAGTTTAGCGCAACAGGAAACAGATTCTGATTTGTTTAGCATTGTTCGCTTGCTTCAACATGCTAATCATTTTATCGTGATGCCATTTTTTATATATCAAAAATTGATTTTAAATCTATGTCTTTAGCTATCCTAGCTAGAAGAGCTTTGTGGCTCAAATATTGGAATGCTGACATGGTATCTAAGTCTAGATTACTATCTCTTTCTTTCCAAGGTAATAATTTATTTGGTTCTCAGTTGGATTCTATTATTTCAACTGTCACTGAGGGGAAGGGAGTTTTTTTGCCTCAGGATAAAAGACCTAAGGGTAAATCTAAAGCTTCTAACGGTTTTCGTTCCTTTTGACAAAATAAGGAACAGAAACCTAATACTTCCCCAAAGAATCTGGTTCTAATTGGAAACCTTCTTCAAGTTGGAATACATCCAAGCCGTTTAAGAAACCAAAGCCAGCCCCCAAGTCTGCATGAAGGTGCGGCCCTCATACCAGCTCAGCTGGTAGGGGGCAGATTAAGATTCTTCCAGAGCATTTGGGCAGATTCTGTCCAAAATTAATCGATTCAGGTTATTGTCTCTCAAGGGTACCGAATAGGATTCAGAGTAAGACCTCCTGTGAGAAGATTTTTTCTCTTCACGCATCCCGGCAAATCCAGTAAAGGCTCAGGCTATTCGGAAATGTGTTTTCAGACCTAGAGCTTCTAAGGGTAATCATACCAGTTCCGTTTCAGGAACTGGGTCTGGGGTTTTAATTTAAATCTATTCATTGTCCCGAGAAGAAAGAAAATTTCATTCATGCCAGTTCTGGATCTGAAAATTTTTAATCGTTTTGTAAGAGTGCCAACTTTCCAAAATGGTGACTATAGGTCTATCTCTGCCTTTTGTTCAGCAATGGGCATTATATTTCCATGATAGAACTTACAGGATTCATATCTTCATATTCCGATTCATCCAGACTACTATTAGTTTCTGAGATTCTATTTTATAGACAAAACATTACCAATTTGTCACTCTTCCCTTTTGGCCTAGCGACAGCTCCAAGAATCTTTTCAAAGGTTCTCGTTGCCCCTACTCTCTGTAATCAGAGACCAGGGTATGTGCGGTGTTTCCTTATTTGGACGATATCTTGGTACTAGCTCAGTCTTTACATTCTGCAGAATCTCACACGAATTAACTAGTGTTGTTTCTTCAAAGACATGGTTGGAGGATCAATTTACCAAAAAATTCCTTGATTCCTCAGGACAATGGTCACTTTTTTAGGTTTCCAGATAGATTCATGTTCATGACATCTGTCTCTAACAGACAAGAGACAAGTTATAATTGTGTCAGCTTGTCCGAACCTTCAGTCTCAATCATTCCCCTTTCAGTAGCTATGTACATGGAAGTTTTAGGTCTCATGACTGCAGCATCGGACGCAATCCCCTTTGCTCGTTTTCAATGAGACCTCTCCAGCTTTGTATGCCTGAATCAATGGTGCAGGGATTATACAAAATTTCACAATTAATATCCTTAAATCCCAAATGTTTGAACTCTCTCTGACTTGGTGGTTAGATCGCGATCGTATAATTCAAGGGGCTTCTTTTGTTCGTCCAACCTGGACTGTGATCACAACAGATGCAAGTCTTTCAGGCTTGGGGAGCTTTCTGGGGATCTCTGACAGCAACAAGGGGGTTTGGAAATCTCAAGAGGCGAGTTTACCAATCAATATTTTAGAACTCCGTGCTATTTTCAGGGCTCTTCAGGTTTGGCCTCTGTTGAAGAGAGAACCGTTCATTTATTTTCAGACAGACAATATCTCAACTGTGGCATATGTCAATCATCAGAGTGGGACTCACAGTCCCGAGCTATGAAAACCAGTATCTCGGATACTTGCTTGGGAGGAATCCAGCTCCTGTCGAATTCCTGCGGTTCATATCCCAGGTGTAGACAAACTGGGAAGCGGATTATCTCAGCCGTCAGACTTTACATCCAGGGGAAGTGGTCACTCCATCCAGATGTGTTTTTCTCAGATTGTTCAGATGTGGGGTTTTCCATAAATAGATCTGATGGCTTCCCATCTAAACAAGAAATTTCCCAGGTACTTGTCCAGGATCCTCAGGTGGAGGCGGTGATGCGTTAGCAGTTCTTTGGTGTTACCAACTTGCTTATCTTCTCCTGCCTCTAGTTCTTCTTCCAAGAGTGATTTCCAAGATCATCATGGAACAATAGTTTGTGTTGCTGGTAGCACCAGCATGGTCTCACAGGTTCTGGTATGTGGATCTTGTTCGGATGTTCAGTTGCCAACCTTGGCCACTTCCTTTAAGGACAAGACCTTCTGTCTCAAGGTCCGTTTTTCCATCAGGATCTCAAATCATTAAATTTGAAGGTATGGAAATTAAATGCCTAGTGCTTAGTCATAGAGGTTGCTCTGACTCAGTGATTAATACTATGTTACAGGCTCTTAAATCTGTTTCTAGGAAGATTTATTATCGAGTTTGGAAGGACTTAGATTTCATGGTGTTCTTTCTCATAATTCTCCTGGCATTCTTTTAGAATTCCTAGAATTTTACAGTTTCTTCAGGATGGTTTGGATAAAGGTTTGTCTGCAAGTTCCTTGAAGGGACAAATCTCTCTCTTCTGTTTTATTTCACAGAAAGATTGCTAAGCTTCATGATATTCACTGTTTCGTACAGGCTTTGGTCCTTATCAAGCCTGTCATTAAATCAATCTCTCCTCCTTGGAGTCTTAATTTGGTTTTGAAGGTTTTACAGGCTCCTCCATTTGAGCCTATGGGCTCTATTTAACAAGCTCTGTAAGGAGCTTGATGGCCCCTGTTTCTGGCGAGTCTTCAGAAACCGCTGCTCCATAACCTGTCCGCCTGCTCTGAGCAGGCGGACACACATCGCCACAATACAACCCGATCGAGTACGATCTGGTTGATTGACACCCCTAAGTCTGCAGGGGGCGGCTTTGCACCAGCAGCTCTTGTGAGCTGCTGGTGCAATGCTGAATACAGCGAGCGTATTGCTCGCCGTATTCAGCGAGGTCTGGCGGACCTGATCCGCAGTGTCGGATCAGGTCCGTCAGACCTTGATAACTATGGGCCTATGCATTCTTTGGACATTAAACTACTTTCTTGGAAAGTGTTGTTCATTTTGGCCATCTCTTCTGTAAAGTAATGATTGAGCTACAGTATAACATGTACCTTTATTAGACACTGTACCCTTTTTAAAAAAACAATTAAAACATTATGGGCTATATTACGAGTGGAGATTATTTAGCACTCACCCGCTCATGTGTAAGCTTTTTGCAGGCGCCGGTTAGCACGCGTATTACAAGTTGAAAGTAAAATGTTTTTCACTCACACAATAACCAGAGAGGCACGCAAAAAGCTGAACTTAAAGTATCTCATGTGCATTAATCCATTCTCCTTTAGAAGTCAAAGTAGGCAAACAAGTGGGAAAAAACCTAACACGTGCGCGCTATCCCGATTGAATATTCTCAAGTGCGCTAACCGTACATGAAAATAGAATATTTCACATTCCAATGTTATTCACATAGCAGAATTTGTTCTATTTGTTCATAAATACATATTTCTACATATATTTGATGGTATTTTGGTACAATATACAGGGAGTGCAGAATTATTAGGCAAGTTGTATTTTTGAGGATTAATTTTATTATTGAGGCAACAACCATGTTCTCAATGAACCCAAAAAAACTCTTAATATCAAAGCTGAATAGTTTTGGAAAGTAGTTTTTTAGTTTGTTTTTAGTTATAGCTATTTAGGGGGATATCTGTGTGTGCAGGTGACTATTACTGTGCATAATTATTAGGCAACTTAACAAAAAACAAATATATACCCATTTCCAATTATTTATTTTTAACAGTGAAACCAATATAACATCTCAACATTCACAAATATACATTTCTGACATTCAAAAACAAAACAAAAACAAATCAGTGACCAATATAGCCACCTTTCTTTGCAAGGACACCTCAAGAAGCCTGCCTCATCCATGGATTCTGTCAGTGGTTTTGATCTGTTCACCATTACACCAGACACTGTTCAGAGAGGTGTACTGTTTTCCCTCCTTGTAAATCTCACATTTGATGATGGGACCACAGGTTCTCCAATGGGGTTCAGATCAGGTGAACAAGGGGCCATGTCATTAGATTTTCTTCTTTTATACCCTTATCCTAGCACCACGCTGTGGAGTACTTGGACGCGTGTGATGGAGCATTGTCCTGCATGAAAATCATGTTTTTCTTGAAGGATGCAGACTTCTTCCTGTACCACTGCTGAAGAAGGTGTCTTCCCAGAAACTGGCAGTAGGACTGGGAGTTGAGCTTGACTCCATCCTCAACCCGAAAAGCCCCACAAGCTCATCTTTGATGATACCAAGCCCAAACCAGTAATCCACCTCCACCTTGCTGGCGTCTGAGTCGGACTGGAGCTCTCTGCCCTTTACCAATCCAGCCACGGGCCCATCCATCTGGCCCATCAAGACTCACTCTCATTTCATCAGTCCATAAAACCTTAGAAAAATCAGTCTTGAGATATTTCTTGGCCCAGTCTTGACGTTTCAGCTTGTGTGTCTTGTTCAGTGGTGGTCGTCTTTCAGCCTTTCTTACCTTGGCCATGTCTCTGAGTATTGCACACCTTGTGCTTTTGGGCACTCCAGTGATGTTGCAGCTCTGAAATATGGCCAAACTGGTGGCAAGTGGCATCTTGGCAGCTGCACGCTTGACTTTTCTCAGTTCATGGGCAGTTATTTTGCGCCTTGGTTTTTCCACACGCTTCTTGCGACCCTGTTGACTATTTTGAATGAAACGCTTGATTGTTCGATGATCACGCTTCAGAAGCTTTGCAATTTTAAGAGTGCTGCATCCCTCTGCAAGATATCTCACTATTTTTGACTTTTCTGAGCCTGTCAAGTCCTTCTTTTGACCCATTTTGCCAAAGGAAAGGAAGTTGCCTAATAATTATGCACCCTGATATAGGGTGTTGATGTCATTAGACCACACCCCTTCTCATTACAGAGATGCACATCACCTAATATGCTTAATTGGTAGTAGGCTTTCGAGCCTATACAGCTTGGAGTAAGACAACATGCATAAAGAGGATGATGTGGTCAAAATACTAATTTGCCTAATAATTCTGCACTCCCTGTATATCTATACCTACAGTATATATATATATATACACATGATTATATGTAGGTATAGATATATACAGCTATATATAGGAATATCTATTTAGAAATACATAGAACATATTCAGCTGTGTGCAGAACATTGGAATGTGAAATATTTACAGTTAAAACCTTTATTAAATATGAATATTACATGAATATGCTTTAACATGTTTTCCTCTGCTTGACTGCAAATCGCTTCAATTCTCCGGCCACTTTATTAGGTACACCTTGCTAGTACTGTGTTGGACCCCCCTTTGCCCTCAGAACTGCCTTAATTCTTTGTGGCATAGATTTAACAAGGTGTTGGAAACATTCCTCAGAGATTTTGTTCCATATTGACATGATAGCATCACGCAGTTGCTGCAGATTTGTCGGCTGCACATACACGATGCGAATATCCCGTTCCACCCCATCCCAAAGGTGTTCTATTGAATTGAGATCTGGTGACTGTGTAGGCCATTTGAGTATAGTAAACTCATTGTCAGTCATATTCAAGAAACCAGTTTGAGATGATTTGAGCTTTGTGACATGGTGCATTATCCTGCTGGATTAGCCATTAGAAGATGGTACACTGTAGTCATAAAGGGATGGACATGGTCAACAACAATACTCAGGTAGGCCGTGGCATTTATACGATGTTCAATTGGTACTAAGGGGCCCAAAGTGTGCCAAGAAAATATCCCCCACACCATTATACCACCACCACCAGCCTAAACCATTGATACAAGGCAGGATGAATCCATGCTTTCATGTTGTTTATGCCAAATTCTGACCCTACCATCTGAATGTCGCAGCTAAAATCAAGACTCCTCAGACCAGGCAAGGTTTTTCCAATCTTCTATTGTCCAATTTTGGTGAGCCTGTGCGAATTGTAGCCTCAATTTCCTGTTCTTAGCTGGCAGGAGTGGCACCCGGTGTGGTCTTCTGCTGCTGTAGCCCATCTGCTTCAAGGTTCGACGTGTTGTGCATTCAGAGATGGTATTCTGCATACCTTGGTTGTAACTAGTGGTTATTTGAGTTACTGTTGCCTTTCTATCATCTCAAACCAGTCTGTCCATTCTCCTCTGACCTCTGACATTAACAAGGCATTGTCGTCCACACAACTGCCACTCACTGGATATTTTCTCTTTTTCGGACCATTCTCTGTAAGCCCTAGAGATTGTTGTGTGTGAAAATCCCAGAAGATCAGCAGTTTTTTAAATACTCAGACCAGCCGCCTGGCACCAACAACTATGCCACGTTCAAAGTCACTTAAATCCCCTTTCTACCCCATTCTGATGCTCGGTTTGAACTTCAGCAAGTCATCTTCACCACGTCTAGATGCCTAAATGCATTGAGTTGCTGCCATGTTATTGGCTGATTAGCAATTAGTGTTACCAAGGAATTGAACAGGTGTACCTAATAAAGTGGCTAGTGAGTGTATATATCTATGTATGTGTACCTATGTAATTTTGCGTCTATATGTGTATATATTTCTGTAAATATAAATATATATATATATATATATATATACACACACATATAAACACATAAATACATATGTACAGACATATGTTAAAGCCCTTTACCTGCCTTTTTTTTCTAACACCAGAAATCTCATATTTTTGAACATTTAAAGCTTTTTTGTAAAAAAAAAATTAAAATTTTTTTATTGTGTTATTTTGAGTGCAACTGTACTTTTACATGTAATTTTGATGTGTTTTCTGCAAGTTTTTATTCAATTGTTAACCAGAGCTCTCAGGTTGTGCTAACCCGAAGTACATTAACTTCAATTGAGCTCAAGCAATCGCGTTTCCTTTCAACTTGTAATACCCGTGTTATTTCCGACGTGCGCAAACAGGTGCAACAAACCCGATATCGCTTGCATACAACTGTTAGCGGCGCACTTGTAATCTGACCCTATATCTTTATAAAAAGATAAGGATAATTTGGTAGTTTCCTTAGTGCTTAAATTAATCAGAAATTAAAATTATTTATAATTTTTTATTTTTTATTTATTTATAATATTAATAATTTGTAGTCAGATTTCAGTATTTATACTCATCTCAGAAGTTGGAAAAATAATTAATTTTGATGTTAAATTATCCCCATGTAGGGAAATTGGCTATTATATAGATTTTTGCTTTTTTAAATTTAGGTTGCTAAATTTACTTTACCAGTTTATAAGTTCATTTTTCTTATCCAGGTGCTGGAGCAGGCTGTTAGCCTCTTGTCTGCTGAACAAGCAGGTGCGTTGGGAGAGAAATGGGTGCATCATCTATAGAAACTGCTAAATGAGCCAGAATTATTATTATGAGAGTATGTTGTATACGTTTGTTCGTGTTAGTGCAAGTGTTTGCTGAGTTTGGTTGTTAATACAAAGGTGTTATGTGTGAGTTGGATTGTGTAATTGAAAGTATGAGTTTGATTGTGTTAGTGTTAGCTGGTTTTGGTTAGTGCAAGTGATTACTGTGTGAGCTTGTTTAGAGTGAGTGCTGTGTTTGCTGGTTTTGATTATTGTGAGTGATTGCTGTGTGAGCTGGTTTGGGTTAATGTGAGTGAGGTCTGTGTTTGCTGGTTTGGGTTAGTGTAAATGATTGCTGTGTGAGTTGGTTTGGGTTTATGTGAGTGAGCACTGTGTTTGCTGGTTTGGGTTAGTGTGAGTGATTGCTGTGTCAGCTGGTTTGGGTTAGTGTGAGTGTATGCAGTGTGAGGTGTTTTGGATTAGTGTTTGTGAGTGCTGTGTTAGCTGGTTTGGGTTAATGTGACTGTTGTGTGAATTGGGTTGGGTTAATGTGAGTGAGGGCTGTGTGAGATTGTTTTGGTTAGTATGAATGAGTGCTGTGTAAGATAGATTGGATTAGTGAGTGCTGTGTAAGGTGGTAGGGGTTAGTGTGATTGCTGTGTGAGCTGGTGGTATTGGATTAGTGTGAGTGCTTTGTAAAATGGTTTGGATTAGTGTGATTGTTGTGTGAACTGGTTTGGGTTATTATGAGTGCTGTGTGAGCTTGATTTGGTTAATGGGAGTTAGTTAGTGTGAGCTGGTTTGTGTGAGTGCAGTGTAAAATGGATTGTGTTGGTGTGTTTCATCTTGTTTGGGTTAGTGTGAGTGAGTGTTTTGTAAGCTTATTTGGGCTAGTGTGATTGAGTGCTGTATAAGGTGATTTGAGTTATAGCACTAGTTTTCAAACCTGTCCTCAGGCCTCGCTAACAGGCCAGATTTTCAGGATACCTTGGGTGAGAGCAGGTATTAAAACCATGCTTAAAAATCAGCTGATTATTTCACCTGTTCAGATATCCTCAAAATCTTGGATGTTAGGGATGCCTGAGGACAGGTTTAAAAACCAGTGGGTGAATGAATGCTGGGTGAGATGGTTTGGGTTAGTGTAAGTGACTGTGGTGTAAGCTGGTTAGGGTTAACGTGAATGTTGTGTAAACTGGTTTGGTTTAGTGTAGGTAAGTGCTGTGTGAGCTGTTTTAAGTTAGTGTGAGTGTAGTGT